>NC_087205.1:64896698-64929198 GCF_015104395.2 Macrobrachium nipponense | reverse complement strand
TGCCTTGGTGAGTTGGCAGTAACGTTATACTTTCTGGTGTGAGAAGAGGGTTCGGATTCCACCAAGAATGGGAGAGTTATTTCATTTGTTTTCCCTTCTGACCCAGGAACATGGAAGACGGATCAAAGATTTATGAGGCCACTTAGAAATCCAGGATTATCGTGGCTACTCAGTAGCATGTATGTGTTGATGGTGAATGCCTCTAACAGACTCCTTAATCCAAAGCCATCAGAGAGCTGCTGTACGCATGGAATAAATAACTTGAGGAAGAAGAAGAAGAAGAGGGAAAAGAAGAAGAAGAAGAAGAAGAAGAAGAAGAAGTAGAAGAAGAAGAAGAAGAAGTAAAGAAGAAGAAGAGGAAAAGGAAGAAGAAGTAGTCGAAGAAGAAGAAGAAGAAGAAGTAAAGAAGAAGAAGAGGAAAAGGAAGAAGAAGTAGTCGAAGAAGAAGAAGAAGTAGAAGAAGATGAAGAAATAGAAGAAGAAGAAGGAAAACAAAAGAAGAAGAAATAGAAGAAGAAGAAGAAGAAGTAGAAGAAGAAGAAATAGAAAAAGAAGAAGAGGGAAAACAAAAGAAGAAGAAGAATAGGAAAAAGAAGAAGAAGAAGAAGAAGAAGAAGAAAAAGAAGAAGAAGAAGAAGAAGAAGAAAAAGAAGAAGAAGAAGAAGAAGAAGAAGAGGAAAAAGAAGAAGAAGAAGAAGAAGAAGAAGAAAAGGGGATTCCAATAGGATCTGTTGCTATTCAGGAGGCATTCGGATTCTCTGGGCTTTCGCCAGGCAGACCACCTCGGCAGATTTCGATCCCTTATCGAGGAAAATCAGTCCGACGCGGGAGGGAAGTTCCCCCGGGATCACCCATCGGGGGAAAAAAATAAAAAAACGAAAAAGGTTAAAAAAATGCACCTAAATTTCTTTGGCGTGAATGAGTTTTCTGTACAGCCTATAATCAAGGTCACAGGAAATAGATCTATCTTTCGGTGGTCTCGGTATAATGCTTTATGAGTCGCGGCCTATGAAACTTACAGCTACGGTCCGGTGGTGGCCCGTTTTATAGCGTTACCAGACGCGTGATCATGACTAACTTTAACCTTAAATGGAAAAAAAAAATTGCAAAGGCTAAAGGGCTGCTGCAATTTAGCATGTTTGATGATCGGAAGGTGGATGGTCAACATACCAATACGGACAGAAGAGAGCAAGCGGACAGACGTAGGACCTGGCCAGAGGGGGCCCAGGGGGAAGGGGAGAAATGACCCCTAAAAGGACACAAACATAGCCGTCACAATAGTTCTTTTTTACAGAAAGCTAGAAAAGGGAGTAAGTGGAACAAAGACTGAAAGCACAACAGGAATAATGACGATAACGTTAGAAATGATAATGATGCCAACCGAGGTGATGATTCTGGGTCACGATTTTTGACGACCCTAACGGTAGCGGGAGGAAAAAAGTTTGATAAAGGTCACAATAATGAAGATGAAACGACGATGACAACGGCGATAATGATGATAAGATGATGATCCGGGTTAATAATGATTTTCATACTGAATGTCCTTTGATATTGCATTAAACATTAAAACACCACCAATGGTAGCAACCAGCAGTGAAGTTTATTTCACTTGGATTTTACTAATAAACAAGTAAAAAATGCGCCGAAGTTTCTTTCGCGCAATCGAGTTTTCTGTACAGCTGCTGCAGCGTATAAATCAAGGACATCGAAAATAGCTCTCTCTTTCGGTGGTCTCGGTATAATGCTGTATGAACCGCGGCCCGGGGGTGAGATGTCCTATATCGTTGCCAGAAGCACAATTACGACTAAATTTAACTTTAAATAAAAATAAAACTACTGAGGTTAGAGGGCTGCAATTGATATGTTTGATGATTGGTGGATGGATGATCAACATACCAATTTGCAGCCCTCTAGCCTCGGTAATTTTTATGATCTGATGGCCGACAAAAAAGGTGCGGAGAGAAAACTTGCGGACGGACAGACAAATGCATCGCAATAGTTTTCTTATACAGAAAACTAAAAAAAATGGATCTTCATTCCGTAGTGTATCATGATAAATTAAAGGAATGTTATATACTGGAGTCCAGACGACGGTGAAATTATTTTTTTTGTCTAGATTACATTTAAGAACGTCACACACTATTCTTTGAACATGAATAAATTTGTAGACTATTGGTCCCTTACGTCAGATACATGCATTCCTTATACCTACAATGACCTGTAAATTCCTCGATTTCTTCAGGAAAAATGAAGGGAGTTAAGAGGCTGTTAAATTTGTTTGTAAACGACGGTTTGGCTCCTTGGAACCAAATTCGCGCTCTTCTCGTGGAAAAGTTCTCACCTGGTGTTCCAATGTCGGCGGCGCTGTTCTGATAAGTTTTCTCCTGTACATGTTCTGATGATAATGCAAGGGCATACATATAAAGGAGTCAAAGTGAACTATATCTTATTCTTTAGCCATGTGTCATACAATTAAAAATGTGCGTAGAACAGTACTATTCTTCAAAATGCAAGCTATAAATTGTTCCGTACACTGACATTTTCGTTGCGAAGTTAATGTTTTTCCCAAGATTCATCACTTTAAGAACTCTACCAGATCAGACGAGGCTATGTTTTGGGTCCGGTTTGGTTCTCCGCTTAGCAACGTAACACAATAGGTTACATGTAGGCCAAAAACGTCCTACCACTGGTGGGCTTCGCGATTACTAGTGAATGAGAAGATTCTGGGAGAGATAGAAATGTTACTTTCGGGGAGAAGAAACATTTTTTTTTGTTTTTTTGTTTTGTTTTGTTTTGGCGTGGATTACTAAGTTATGTTGGCCAAGTCAAATGACTGCTGAGAGATTTTACGAGAGATCCATCTTGTTGCATCCAAGGTCTTTTTTTTTATTATTATTTTTTTTTTGAAGACAACAGTTTTGCACCAATTTGTTCCCGAAAGTGTCAGAGAAACTATAATGTCACTTTGGCGCACTTGCACTCTAGTCTTGGTTTTAGAGAGTTATGGTGATTTTAATTTTACTTTGGTCTCTTCGATGTTTTCTTTGCATTTACTGGCTCATTTAATAGGAGTGTTTATTTGTCATGAATAATAACATTCATACTTCATATCTCTTTCTAAATATGTTCTAAAAACTTGGGCTACCATTTATAGTCCTCATCAAGATAGAAAGATTCCTAAAATATGCAGCATAAGGAAGATACAAACTATAACTACATGATAACCGCTCGAGTTCAGTAGAAATTTCAAAAGAGAGAGGTGGAATAGATGAGAGAGAGAGAGAGAGATTTTAACTGATAGTATTTCATCATCGTCTCGTAAATTTAACTATAGTAGATTCACATCAACCGTGCATTTGACGTCTAGGCCAGTCCCTTACGACGCTCCTGAGCGGCTTTTGATAAGCCAATCACAGGGCTGGAAACTCTCAGTCTCTCTCGAGAGTTCACATAGGCAGGATATATGTTCCACCTCTCCTGAAAGATGTATCCCTCAGGAGAGGTGGAACATGCATCCTGCCCATGTGAACTCTCTCGAGAGACTGAGAGTTTCCAGCCCTGTGATTGGCTTATCAACAGCCGATCAGGAGCGTCGTAAGGGACTGGCCTAGCCGTCAAATGCACGGTTGATGTAAATCTACTATAGTTTAAACTCCGCTTACCCACCCAACTTGAAAGGGACCTGGTATAACTATCGGAGAAAAAAAATCTGTTACCGATAACAAAAGTTATTAATTTTTTTTCGCATATTTTACCAACCTTGGTCATTTCACTGACTTTGTAACTCAATTGTCCTCAGCTGCCCTGATCATCACTAAGGAAAACGCATCTCTCAGGAGGCGAGCCGAATGAACGAGTGTGGACTGAGAGTATGCCGGTTACGAAGCACAATCATCAAGACCTTGGGCATGTGCCAAACCCCAGATGTCTCCAGGTGCCCCGCGCGCATCCTCGAAGAGTGCCACGAGTGTCGTTACTTAGCTTATTGGCATGTAGAGTTTAGGCCAAAGGTCAAGCACTGGGACATATGAGGTCATTCAACATTGAAACGGAAATTGACAGTAAAAGGTTTGAAAGGTCTAACGGAAAGAAATCCTCGCAGTTGCACTTTGAAATAATCATTAAAAGAAGGTGGATAGCGAGATGGAAGAAATACCATGTAAATGGAGGTGCAGTAAAAGGATTGAAAGGGGTTGCAGCTAGGAGCCGAAGGGACGCTGCAGAGAACCTTTCGTAACGCCTACAGTGCATCCCGTGAGGTGCACTGACGGCACCACCCCCTCTACGGGGCTGATGCTTATTGAAGTCTGCGGTCAGGATTAATCCTGGTCTGCGGTCATCGTCGTAGGAAGGATAGCTTCGTATGTTCTGGGGAGTGCGCCGCCTGTAAACAAACTTGAATACTTCGGATTAGCATAGGGACCGACCATACACAACTGTACTCAACTTAAGTGATGATAAAGGTCGGATTTCCTACAGTTCTACCTCTCATCACGAGACATCAGGTCACATCTGATATATAGCTAAGTACTCCGCTCTTCCATCAATCTGCCATTATTTCCTGCCACCCACGATTCCTTCCCGCCCCACCTTCAGCTCCTGGGCGTCCTTAGCCTGGCTAAGGTCTTAACCACTCAGTCATCAAAGTCTAACGCATCATCAGTCATGCACGATACCTCGCAACCGGAACTCAAGAAATTCTAAATCTAACCTAATAAGAATCTTGTCTTTGAAAGAATACGCTTTTAATCTGATTTTCAACAACTTTTCAAGAGTAATCGCGCCGGTAAGTGAGAGAGAGAGAGAGAGAGAGAGAGAGAGAGAGAGAGAGAGAGAGAGACCCTATTTACTATAACTGTGAGTCAGTGATGACTTACCCTAAAATTTTTGTTGTCTTCCTTACAGTTGGAATTTTTGTGAAGAGAAGCCAGTCAAGAGGAACACTGTATTATATTTAAAAAAGAAAAATGATTTGATTGCTCTTTAAATTTCCACACAACTCATCTACATAATCGAATACGATTGAAGGGACACCTGTAGGGAAACTCAGTAGCAACTGTGTCACTGACCTATGTTAAGTGAAGAAAGATTGAGGCAGCTTTTAATGTTGCGTGGTTTCCTCATACTGATGCCGTAACCTCACCAGTTCACAAAGATATCTTTCCCGCAGAATACATATTATACTGTGCATCCTTGGCATTAAAATATCTTCTCTCTACAATTTCTGGTGTCTATAAGCATAGGATTTTTTGTTTTATCCTTTTTCCATGACTCAAAACGGTTTCTCGTGAGTTTTTACCAGGTTGCAGTTTCCCACGCCTTCCTCTTCTCTGCAACGTTGCAATCTACATTGACAGTTTTCAATCATAGTAATCTTGCAAAAATATCCAATCCTTTTTATTAGTTTTCTGTAAAAGAAAACTATTGAGATGGCTTTGTCTGTCCGCCCGCACTTTTTCTGTCCGCCCTCAGATCTTAAAAACTTTTGGGTCTAGAGCGCTGCAAATTGGTATGTTGATCATCCAGCCTCCAATCATCAAACATACCAAACTGCAGCCCTCTAGCCTCAGCAGTTTTGATTTTGATTTAAGGTTAAAGTTAGCCATAATCGTCCGTCTGGTAACAATATAGGATAGGCCACCACCGGGCAGTGATTACAGTTTCATGGGCAACGGCTTATAGAGCGTTATGCCCAGACCACGAAAAATAGATCTATTTTCGGTGGCCTTAATTATACGCTGCACAGAAAACGCGGTTTCGCCGAAGAAACTTCAGCGCAATTTGTACTTGTTTCTCGTGTTCTTGGGTACCACTGGTTTTTCTAAACTTGGTTCATCCCTCATGCGAGTTATTAAAAAAAAAAAAAAAAACAAAAGCCTCACTGCAGCATTCAAAAGCTGACCAACCGTTCCAGTTAACAGACTTGTCATTAAAAAAGCAAAACGGATCACTCCCTCGTCCCCTTTAAGCTACGACTTAGTCGCTCACGCCTTATACTGCCACATGTGAAAGTGAATTCATTCTCAGCGCTGTTCCGGAGATCTGGACTTCCGTTATGGATCCTTTCCGAGGTTGCTATTCATCGTGACACCGTCAAGTGACCCGCAAAGCGACCGTGGAGATCCAAGACGAAATCAGCGACTTTCCGTGTGCTCGCATCAAAGCTTCAGTTTCGTCATAAACAGTCGTTCAGACACCTATGGTGCTAATTCCAACCTTTGCTTATTAATCTCAGAAACCGATGGAATTATTTGATTACAAACTTCCGACCCAGGAATTATATATATATATATATATATATATATATATATATATATATATATATATATATATATATATATATATATATATTATTCGAGCTACAAATGTCCCTTCATATCTAATTCGTTCTACCTCGGAATTGATATATTTCCATATATGTAAACCGAAGGGGAATTTTTAGTTGAATAATTTCGTCCTCTCGTGGGTTCGAACCACCGTCCAGCGGACAGAGACGAAATCGGGACCTTCGGTTTATATATATGGAAATATTTCATTTCCGAGGTAGAGCGAATTAGATATTAAAGGACACTTGTAGCTCGAATAATTTATATGAGTCACGGTGATGTGATAATTATTCATATATATATATATATATATATATATATATATATATATATATATATATATATATATATATATATATATATATATCAATAGAATTTCCTTTTCGGAAATAAGAACTTCCAGTCTTGAGTACCTACCTTATTCTGAAAGGGGAGTACATTAAGTTTAGTCCTTAACATGCACTACATTTAGATAGAGTAAGAGGGAACGGAAGAAGAACATTTTAATACTTTCAACACTTAATATGAGATTTCAGTAAAATATCAACCTACATTTGAAGGATAATTTCCAAAGACTGGTTAATCGTATTAAAGGCCACAAACCAAAATATTCTAATATTCGATAAAAAAATTCAGTAATAAATAATAATAACACTGACTATTCTACGGCAAGACAAAATGATTGGAAATAAAGATCAAAAGATTAAAGGCAAAAGAGAAATGATAATGATGCACATGCTTCAAGGATAATATCATTATTAAGATGAGAAAGATGATGGATGGTATTATTCCCAAAATCACTACGCCTATATGATCTCGTGACTTGCAGAGATTCCGAATTTGTTGTTGTTGTCACTTTTATCGTTACCCTGTCGTCAAGCAAAGCAAGGTTCTTGGCGCTACTAAGATTTAATTTATTTCAGCGACGTTCCGTTCCCACTGGTATCACTCAAATTTATTTGACTCACTTTGTGCACCGAAATTCAAGTTTTGGAAGAACGCTGACTCGTAAGATGAAAAGTGACACCGTTTTGAAAACAGCAGCAGCTAAAATTGATTCCAGCGCGTAAACGGATCCGACTATGAATGCTAATGCCAGTTGCTACAGGAATAATTATTTTTTGGAGTGAAACAAAATGGATTTTTCTAGAAATTTTTGAAACCCCTGATTTGATTTTAAATCTTATCATCAACAAAAGAAAAATATACCAAAGCTTCAGACCAGTCGAGTTTTCTGTACAGCCTACAATGCTGAATGAATCTCTCGATGTGCTGCAGTATGAAATGCCGGGTACCGCTCAGTTGCTTTCCAGATATAGAATATGTGGTGGCGGCTGGCATCTCTAACGGTGCCAGACACACAATCCATGGTTATCCTTAACCTTAAATAAAATAAGAACTACTGAGGCTAGAGGACTGTAATATGGTATGTTTGATGGTTGGAGGGTGGATGATCAGCGTACCAATTTGCAGCCCTCTAGCCTCAGTAGTTTTCAAGATAGGAAGACGGACAGAAAAAGTGCGGACGGACAGCCAAATAGCCATCTCAATACTTGTCTTTTACAGAAAACTGGTATTTAAATAATTTGATTACATTTGAACAAAAACCAATTTTCTTAACATTTCTTACATTCATTTGACAATCATTGTCAACTGCCAAGAAGTTTTAGTAGAATATGACCGAGAGTGAAGCCAACTCTGGAAGGACAACGGTCCACTAGAGGCCAAAGCCGATCGGAGTGTGAAGGCCTGTCCACTTTAGAAGACATTGTTTGCAAATAAAGTTTGTAAACTTTGTTTCCAAACAATGTTTCCTAGTGAGGACAGGCCTGTAGGTTCATGAAGTGATCGCTTTTGTGAGATTCCTGAGGACGGAAGTGCAGGATATTGACACTTAATAATAATAATAATAATAATAATAATAATAATAATAATAATAATAATAAATTTTTATTTGAGCCCAAGGCCATACGTAGCTATATGGAATATACAAAGTAGAGACACAGATCCATGAGATTTCGCGTTAATTAATATATATATATATATATATATATATATATATATATATATATATATATATATATATATATATATATATATATGTTGGCGTGTGTAAACCTATGCCTGTATGTATATCTGTGTAAGTAATGAGTATTATTATTATTATTATTATTGTTATTATTATTAAGAGGTTACGTTTAAATTGAAGGATAACGATCAATTTCCAAATGAAAGTGCGGTTCATTACGTGCAAAGCCACAGTAGAAGGGATAACCAAAGAAAAAAGAGAGTAAAGGGGAAATAAAAGAAAATAGGAATATAAATTTTCATTAGAGGGAAACAAATTTGAAGAATGAATGAATACGTTAAAATAAGATAACTAAATAAAAGGACGGAAAAAATGGGGGAGAAAAAAAGATAGGGGGGCAATATCCAATCAGAAAAGCTAATTTACGAGAGAGAGAGAGAGAGAGAGAGAGAGAGAGAGAGAGAGAGAGACGAGAGGGAGAAGAGAGAGAGAGAGAGAGAGAGAGAGGGAAAGGTTATTGAAACATGTACAGCATTTTATATTTATAAACAAATGGATTCATAGATCTCCCCAGGTAATTCTAGTCATTTGCATAAGAGTAAATTATATCTTTGTCTACAAGTTCATATGAAATTTATATAAATATTGATAGCCAGATAATAGTTGAGAGAGAGAGAGAGAGAGAGAGAGAGAAGAGAGAGAGAGAGAGAGAGGCTATGAAAAGAGATGCACATTAAACCTCTATATATGTTATATACAAATAGATTAGAGGAGAGACAGAGAGAGAGAGAGAGAGAGAGAGAGAGAGAGAGAGACACGGGGCGGGTGGATGAAAAGGGATGTACATTAAGCTAACGTGTTTAATACAAATAAATAAGAAGAGAGAGAGAGAGAGAGAGAGAGAGAGAGAGAGAGAGAGCGGCGAGGAATGAAAAAGGAGCTAGGCAGGTAATCCAGAAGATCTGAGAGAGAGAGAGAGAGAGAGAGAGAGAGAGCCTACCTGGAACTCGCCGAGATAGAAATCTAGTCGGTGAGGCGGCGTGATTACAGGACCCGGTGCTGACTGCCAGATCAGCGCTCCGACCCCTTGCTCTCTTTATCTCTCTATCTCTAAAACCGCTGTCTGCATCTCTCTCTCTCTCTCTCTCTCTCTCTCTCTCTCCGCGGTTGATCTCTCTCTGGTCTTGCTTTCTACCTCCCAAGACCAAGCAGTAACGGAGAAGCGGGTCCCTGTTTGGATAGAGAACGCATTCTTTACCTGTTCCTCTGTCCCCTCGTGTATTCGAGCTTGTTTTCCGCATTGTGTCGTCTTTCTGAATGAGCTCAGACAGACGCATTCTTTTTCTCCTGGAAGAACGCCAATTCGGCAATTCTCTCCCAAAGAGCATGTTTACCGACAAATGGATAAAAAAAAAAAAAAGGTATCGTTAGGACAACAGAAAATTGATATGGGAGACTGAAAAGGAGCGACCTTGTGAGAGGTCGTAATTTCAGAAGCCCTTCGCGGTTCAACGACCACTCAGGGAATTCTGAGACTGAAGACTGTTGAGAGAGAGAGAGAGAGAGAGAGAGAGAGAGAGAGAGAGAGAGAGAGAGATTAAAAATTCCACCCCTAAAGGTCTTTACAAATTGACTAGATCGCAAGGCACTCGGATTAATAAATAAAACGAGATGAGAGACCGGTCCACTCTTTTCATTATAAAGCATGAAAGTGATTGCATAACGGTATTGGGAATATATATGCACAAGCAGGACTAGATTTCAAGTCCATGTACGTTAGAGAGAGAGAGAGAGAGAGAGAGAGATAGAGAGAGAGAGAGAAGTTGAACTTAGAATGGAGTTCTCTAATCCAAATATAACGGGAGATGAGAGAAAATATGCCAGTGATTGGGAGAATAACAAAAGGAGGAAGCCAGGCGATGGGGCACTTTAGACACTGCGAAGAAAGACAACTCCATGAACAAGACAAAGGGAACTTCGTTAGAAATGATGCGTCGTGTAGATAATACATAAGGATATGACAATGAAAATGGGTGTTTTGAGATTGAATATTACGATTTTATGCACAACAAAGCCTCCAGAGGAATGAAATGTTAATGGTAAACCAAAAGATTAGCGAGAGAAATTCTAAAGTAGAAACTACTATAAGACTGAAGGAATGCGCGGCTGGAATATATTGAAAAATTATGAAATAACACTGCCAGGTTTCCTGAATAAAAAGATGAGTTGTTGTTGTTGTTGCCGGTAGATTAAGCTGGCCCTGGGCCAACACGGGCTCCTGCTCGTACGAGCAGCCCGTTACGGATATGAAAGTCATAGGTGAAGAAGACACGCATTCACAGCTACGTAAGAGACAGTCTTATGCAAACTGTGATACGTATTTTTTACGTAGTTGGGTTATGAAACACATTCTCATTACGCATATCTAGTGACGTGTGTTCAGAATGCTAGATTATTAAACGTATGAGTATCAGTAAGTTCATGTTGCATCATGAGCTTTTGATTTTCAATAGTGGTTCTTTCGCTTTGCTTTAATTTTCAACCACGACTTTTCTCAAACTTGTTCTGTCCTTTCGTATACTGACGATTCAGGTCACGAATTCATATTCATGTTCGCTTACTCTGGGGAGTAAGCCTATGAACTATTTTGTTATTGTTGATGTTGTTGTGGGTTTTCAGGGAAGGCCTAAAAAGGTCTGAAAAAGATGTTTCGCTTTGAGTTAAAGGTACAAGAATTTAGGATACGATATTTATGATTAATTTATTAAAATGAAAATGTGCGAAATAAATAATGTGTATATTAAACAGTACAGAAAAATGATTTCCAATAAAATATATCGTATTTTTTTCATTTTCGTTGGGAAAATGGTGAAACAACCGCCCATCTGTCCATAGATTTTAGTACGTTTTAATTTATTTGATGTACTGAATTTAGAGCCTATATTTCTGTTCAGTTATTTTGTGTTTTCACCTATATCTGATAATATATGCACGTGTTTAATTTGCATCCTTTTTATTTGATCCTTAATTCTTATTAATATGAGTAGTACTAATTATGAGTTAAGTTAGGAATACAATGTTTGCAACTTATACATCAGTGGAAAATCTTGCACGCATCATGAGTAAGCTCGAGGTCGGATCACGCCTTGTTTTTTCTAAATATTCCTACCTATCCTGAGCAGAAAGTAAATTCAAGGTTTTCCGAAGAACTTCATTCTGAAATTTTTTGTACTGCTCATGCTTCCGTCAAGCCACTTGTCACTTCATAGCCAGAGCAGTAAATTCTTTAAATCCTTTATGTAATTTCGCGGATTATTACTCGAATTCTGAGCACTGCAAAAATACGAAGATTTAAATCAGAGAACAAGAGTTCTTTTTGCAATTGTAGTATCTGACGAATCTAGAAAATCTGATTTGGTTTTCCTTTGGTCGTGTTAAAGCTGCCCCCAACGCTCAGCATACCTGGGCGCAGGTATAACTGCACGTTAGTGGGTTCAGTTTTGCCTGCATAGGCCGATTGTGCAGGCATAACTGCGCAGGTATAACTGAACGTTAGTGGCGACCTTTAGGGTGCGTCCACACTACACTCAAACGTCATAAATGCACAGCAACAAGTTATGCCATATATATCACAAATAGATTGAAAACAAGTCAACAACCTTATGTGAAGAACGAAACTTTGGGAAATGCTGGATAACTGCAAGGCACAAGTTAGGACTATCTTTCATTTGTTGACTCTTATTCAGCCTATTGTGGTGTGTGTGTATGATAAGTTGCCTATGTAAGTTTATGTTTAGTCTGCCAGGAAAACGAATTTTGTACTCTTAGTATTTCCTACAAGTCTTTTGGCTAATAGGCACTCTGGCCCAGGAAGGTTGAAACAGGTGGGCAATGGCCATCCCTTTGCAGCATAACCCAGTAGCAATGATGGTGGCGTACTGTCGTTATTACCCTCCAGAGTACAGCTGCTTTATTAAAACTGTCTCTGCACATGAATTTCCTAGATTTTTCCAACCCTTTGGGAACGTAAAGAGGCTGTGTTAATGAGCTAGTACTGCCCCGAAGAACACTGTTCTTGAAAAGATGCTCACAAATGTAAGAGATGTTCACGCATGCGAGTTAGTGATAACTGAGCTCTTAACTCAGTGGAGTCGGCATTCACAGTTCTTTATTACACCAGTGTTCAATAGCACTTTTGAAAAACTTTGATTGTCCACGCATCCTTAGTTGGACATGACTCAGTGTCCAGAATAAGGTACTTCATGGGACTGAGCAACCATGCTGACTGGCTTGGAAAGGGAGGATGTTTTTCATACTAAGATTGCCAATCATCTCATCTGGCAGGTTCTAACAGTTCAAGGGGCTTTACTTTCCAGTAAGATTAGGGTTCGCCATGCCAGGCGCACCTGTCGTAGGCCAGATAGCTATTGGCCAGCAATCAGCGTCTCCTGCACTGGGTGCCTCAATGATCTTTCTGCATTTGCCCTAGCCATTGAGAAAAACCTTACACCTTCTTTTTTCAAGTGCAACGGTCAATTGCATGGACAAACTGACGCCATCTTTTTTAAGGACAGGGGCTTAAAAGAAAGTAAAAGGAAGGAATGAGAGCATGTGTAAACCATGAAGGAAGCAATAAACCTGACACTAAATTTTCTTTGTTTTACTTTCTTTTTTAATAGAATACATGGAACAATTTTTTGTTGTTCTCATCATCATCAACATCATCGCCTCCAACGGTGTGTGACACAAAGGCTCCTGCGTAATTCGCCATCCATTTTTCCTCTAACGTCTTCTGCAAATCTCCGCTCATATCGAAGCCCAGTCTCAGAATTGTCACTTGAGAAGACTGGAGTCTTCCAACTCTTCTGGTTCCCACCGGAACTTCGCTGAAACTATCGCATACTTTCCTCCCAGGAGCTGTACGAAGGACATATCCAACCTATTTCCATTTTTCTTTCATCATTACCTCGCCTACAGATGGAACTTTCATAATTTCCATAAGGATTCTATTCACAGGCGAGCTTGTTGGCTCGCGCTATGTGCACTGGAACTCAGCTCTGCTGTCTCCTACCCACCCCATCCCCACTTGGGACGGACAAACAAGTTTGCAGGAGGAGGGTGCTTGTCTCCCCTCCCCTCCCGTTCCCCTATCTACCCCTAACCCTCCTAGGGCGGACAAACCGGTTTGTAGGGGCTGGGTAGCTGTGACATTTCTCCCCTACCGTCATCCGGGGGTAGACGAACAAGATCCACTCAGATATTATTATCATATATATTCACGTGTCTTACCATCTGACTTCTGCTGTTCTTCTTAAAGTTGTATTGTCAAATAAAGGAAATCTTTTAGAGGTAGTTTCATCGTAATACCATTATTCCTGTCCGTATGGAAACAAAGATCGTAGGATACTTATGTATAATCATACTTTCGTCAGCAATCATACCTGTTGATGGATAAACGAAAATGATGCAGTCAGGTATTTGGACAGAGAAAGAAAAAACTCGTCATTAAGATCTCAAGCCTACGTGAAACATAGTTTACTTAGTGTCTATCTTCTATAATCTCTTTTTCCCGAAAGAACCTTCAAATTCGGTCAAGGGCACTATGCATTGGTGGCCGTGCCTCATGAATCAGCGCTTGCTACTTGCTCTGCTCTGCATAGCATCGGAGGCCACTGAGTCACTCTTCCCAGCAACAAAAGTCTTTCATTTATTATTAACAACCACGAGTGCAAGATCGATCGGCTGTGAAACCACTTTAGGCTCCCTGGCAATTGCTATGGATGGTCTTTCTGCCCTGCTTTGTTTCAGACGTATTTATTGACTGTCGTGACCAATTCATGGTTTGCTTGCCCTTCCTTCTCTCTGCCTTATCCTAATTTGAAAATGGGCTTGTTGCGGTGAAATAATAATAATAATAATAATAATAATAATAATAATAATAATAATAATAATAATAATAATAATAATAATAATCTATAGTAACAATATCCGAGTAGATCTTGTGTGTCCTCCACCCCCTATGACAAGACAGTAGGGGAGACTTGACACAGCCACCCACTCCATAAAAACCGGTTTGTCTGCCACGGGTGTGTGCGGGGTGCGTGGTAGGTAAGGGATCGAGAGATTAGGGGAGGCAGCATCGCCGAGATCCGCCAACAAGCTCGTAATAATAATAATAATAATAATAATAATAATAATAATAATAATAATAATAATAATAATAATAATATCCTCTCGTAGCTTTGTCTCAGGATGGTGTTGTAGGTATGAGCGACCGCTGATTTTTCTTCTTTTACTCTTGTTTTGACCAATATATCTGAGACATCCTACCTGAGGATGGATGGGTATAGAGACTCCAGGAGAGCGCTGAGAGTAGTACAAATAGGATGAAGACCACTGGGAAGGCCAAGAACGAGATGGATAGACATAATTGTCAGAGATCTTGAAGAAGAAATCCAGAACCTGGAGGAAGCGAAGGAAATGGCTCAGGATAGAGACAGATGGAGAGGAAATGTATCAGCCTTATGCCACTAGCCAGTGGCGGGAAGATAAAGTAAAGTAAAGTAAGTTAGTAAACAGAGAAAGAGATTTAAAAAATCCAAGTTCACAAAACCATAAATACTTGAATGGACAGAACAGACTGCGTGTAGATACAGCGATCCTGTAACAGTGATATTGGTTCGCTTCTGTCACGAAACATGAGAAATGACTGACCACCCGATATGAAGCTCCGAAGTAGATAGACACATAGACAAAGGGCAGATCGCTCTTTGCCGTATTTTCGTCACCAGGAGTAGCTTTTTTATTTCCGTGTTTCGTTTCTGTTCCTTTCTTTTTTTGCATCTCGAACTACTCTCACTTCTTTTTGATAGAAACCTAAGCATAAACCCTGCCGGAAGACCGACCGACCTTACCACGTAACGACCCTCCACCCCAGCCCCAACATTTGAAGAAATCTGAGGTTTTATTCAGACATTTCTTGACGAGATTTTACAACGACAGTTTAAGACTGAAAAGCGCTGCTTCAGCTGTGAGGAGAGACCGGGATTGAAGGAGAGTTGGGTGATGGCAGTCTTACACATAGCTTTAAAGATAGTACTTTGACCTGACAAATATGAATCTGCATGTAAATATATAACAGTGCTTGTCTCAAGCACTTCCACGTTCGCCCTCATACTCAAAACTACTTTAATGAGCAGCTTCAAACAAACTGCTCTTGACAAGTGATCGTATGATAAATTTTCACACACACACACACACACACACACACACAAACAAAACAGCCGAGGTCCTGCTATAGTGATGATTTGATTGAATACAAAATTTTTAGAAAAAATGCACATAATGTGTAAAAAAAAAAACAAATGAGTCAAAGACAAATCATTCTTGGCCTACATAGCTCGATGTTTGAATAAAAGATTCGTCTCCTGGTTTCAGCAGCAGAAAGAAACGGCTGGCGCGAACCAGTCTGTCAAGTGTCGCCTTCATGTTCTTTCATTCTTTCTGTCACTAGTTTCTTTCTTTCATTCTTTCTGCCTCTCTCTCTTTCTTTCTTTTAAGCACCGTTGCGCGTGAAAAGTGACAGTCGTGGGACGACTTGCTATGCTCACACTGCATTTAGGGTACGGGTGCGTTCATGAGCCTTCGGCAGAGTCGACCAAAGTTTACTTGTATACACATATATAAATGTATAAATATAATAAATATATACATATATATATATATATATATATATAATATATATATATATATATATATATTGCGAATACCACAGGAAAATGATAGGCAGAAATCCAAGCGCTTTCGTCTTTACTAATACATTGTCAAGGAACGAATGAAATACAGTTGAAAAGAAAGTTATCAGGTAACACAAAAGATCAAGAATACCAGATGGTTAATTGTCAAAAGGGTAGAAATCAAAGAGATAATCCAGGATTATCAGATATCACACGGTCACAAACTTAAACATATATATATATATATATATATATATATATATATATATATATATATATATATATATATATATATATATATACACATGCTTAAAAAATCACAGTAGATGCACGTGACTTCATAAATAAGCGAATACCACGGGAAATGATAGTCAGGAATCCAAGCGCTTTCGTCTTTATTCAGACATCGTCAAGGAGCTACTAAAGTACAATTGGAGAGGAAGGCCTCAGGTACAAACAAGATCAGGAATACCAGATGGTTAATTATCAAAAGGGTAAAAATTAAAAGGGTAATACAGGATTATCGGATATCACACGGTCACAAACTTAAACAGATTCTGACCCTAACCGAAATTACAAAGTATCTTTACAGTCCAAAACATGTAAAAACTGAATATATTAATTTTGTTGCTTATATTTATCTACAACTTTTTTCATTATGAAAGCATCAAGTTTAAATAAACCAAGACTTAAATTTAGAACATTTCTATTATTTGACTTGATAAAACAAGATTCAATGATATTCCTTTTAACTGCGTCCTTACATGGGACTAAGGCTCTTGCTTGACTCCAGTTAATAGGATGGTCTAAATCTCTCATATGTACAAATAATGCTTTCGATATTTGCCCAGTTCTCACAGAATATTGATGTTGCTTAAGACGCTGTGAAAGAGATTTCCCGGTCTGTCCGTAATAGATTTTATCACACTTTTTGCAAGGAATTTCATATATGCAGCCTGGAAGATCTTTAGGAGAATTTTTGATTACTAAACTCTTGACATTAATATTACTGAAAACAACATTTATGTTAAAAAGCTTTAAAATTCTAGGAATATCTAAAAACCTTTCATCATAAGGTAATTTTAGAATGTTATGCTTACTAAATTCAAGTTTGTCATTAGTTGAATAAAATGTCTTTCTAGCTCTTTTCCATGCCACATCTACAAAAGTCCTTGGGTATTTAAGTTTCAATGCAATATCATAAATAGTTTTAATTTCAGCGTCAATAAACTGCGGGCTACAGACACGTAAAGCCCTTAGGAACATCCCAGAAAAAACAGAGAATTTAACATTTTGATGGTGATTGGAGTAGTAATGAACAAAAGAGGCAATATTAGTTGATTTTCGAAAGACTGAAAAGGTGAAATTTCTATCATTTCTATGGACAGTTACATCAAGAAAATTCAAATTACAATTTCTTTCTTCCTCTACAGTAAATTTTATAGAAGGGACTAAATTATAGAGATTATTAAGGAATTCCTGGAGGTTTTCGTGAACTGGCCAAATACAGAAGATATCATCCACGTATCTAAACCAAATAACTTTTTGGGGCAAAATTCTTGGTAAGAGTTTTGTCTAAAAAAATTCCATGTAAATATTGCTAAGGACAGGAGATATGGGATTACCCATGGCCATGCCAAACTTTTGTACAAAAAATTCCCCATTGAAACAAAATTTACTATCTTTGATACATAACCTTATGAGACTAATGAGATTTTCTACACTTAAGGGAATGTCATGACGCTCTAATTCCTCTTCCAAATATTCAAGTAAGTCAGGGAAATCTCTTTCACAGCGTCTTAAGCAACATCAATATTCTGTGAGAACTGGGCAAATATCGAATGCATTATTTGTACATATGAGAGATTTAGACCATCCTATTAACTGGAGTCAAGCAAGAGCCTTAGTCCCATGTAATGACACAGTTAAAAGGAATATCATTGAATCTTGTTTTATCAAGTCAAATAATAGAAATGTTCTAAATTTAAGTCTTGGTTTATTTAAACTTGATGCTTTCATAATGAAAAAAGTT
Organism: Macrobrachium nipponense; assembly: GCF_015104395.2. Classification (NCBI taxonomy): domain Eukaryota; kingdom Metazoa; phylum Arthropoda; class Malacostraca; order Decapoda; family Palaemonidae; genus Macrobrachium; species Macrobrachium nipponense. The sequence continues at coordinate 64,911,075 of NC_087205.1, read as the reverse complement.
GTAGATAAATATAAGCAACAAAATTAATATATTCAGTTTTTACATGTTTTGGACTGTAAAGATACTTTGTAATTTCGGTTAGGGTCAGAATCTGTTTAAGTTTGTGACCGTGTGATATCCGATAATCCTGGATTATCCCTTTTAATTTTTACCCTTTTGATAATTAATCATCTGGTATTCCTGATCTTGTTTGTACCTGAGGCCTTCCTCTCCAATTGTACTTTAGTAGCTCCTTGACGATGTCTGAATAAAGACGAAAGCGCTTGGATTCCTGACTATCATTTCCCGTGGTATTCGCTTATATATACACATATGTATATGTTCGTGCGACTTTGTTTTCTGTTTTATGTTTTTCTTCACATAAACATTTCTTTTTTTCAAGCACAATGTAGGTTAGGACTTGATACAGATAATTCGATGTTTATAAATGAATGATTTTCTTAAAAATGATAGTTATGTGACTACGTTTTTCTCTATAGTAAGTTCCTTTTTCGTTTTTTTATAACCTTATATGTTTATGTTATTTGTACTTGATGTTGTATTTTTCTATGTAGGCCAATTACTTGCAAGAACAAAAGTGATTACCTTCTACTTTGTATATTTTGTGTATGTCTCTTTTTGGACAAATTTATACTAATAGATGTATATTTTGCCAATAAAATAACTAACTAAATAACTATGTATATATATATATATATATATATATATATATATATATATATATATATATATATATATATATATCTATATATATATATATATATATATACTTAGTACTTAAATACTATGTGAATATGGGATTAATTTTTAGTCCGAGTACAGAACCTGAACTAGAGAGAGATATGTGAGCAGAAGGGTCTACATCAGTTAAATATCTCTTGATAGTCTAACGAACAAAGGTATATTATTCGCAAGGTAATGCCGTTTCAACACTGAGGGGGCATTTATAACTCAACATTGGGAAGTATAAAAAAAAGTACAACGTGAAATATTTACAACACTATTAAATACACGCACTTAGATGCTTGTACAGTAAATATCTTCTTTTTCTTCTTCCCAGCTTTATCCCTATTCGGGGTCGCCGTTTCTAATGAGTCTCTTCCATCTACCTCTGTCCCGTGTCATTTCCTCCCATACTCCCTTCTCCCTCATATCATCTCTAATGCAATCTCTCCACCTGGTCTTAGGTCTTCCTCTCCTTCGTGTTCCATCCACCTCCACGTCCATCACTTCTCTTGCCATGTGCTGCTCTTCTCTTCTCATCAGGTGGCCATACCATCTTAACCTTGCCTCTTGCACTTTCTTTGATGCATCAGTGACTTTTACTCTACCCCCAATATGTTCATTTCAAACCCTGTCCTTTTTGGTTACTCCACTCATCCACCTAAGCATCCTCATCTCGGTTACGTTCAACTTTCTACCCTCTGTTTTCTTCAGAGGTGCTGCTTCCAATCCGTATGTCATTGCTGGTCTGACCACTGCCTTGTGCACTCTGCCCTTTAATCTTATAGGGACTTTCCTATCACATATAGACCGGCAGCCCGGACCATTGAGATACAACGAACGAGATACCGACTGTAACCCCTACCGGTATTTAGGAGTAGACTTGTAAACTGTGAAACTGACCATATATAATATATCTGCAGACTCTACTGATTATAGAATGACCAGTGACAGACATTTTGGAGGGTGGGTTCCCCCTGACAGACGCACTGAAAAGGGGGGGTTAATTGGATCTAGATCCAACTTAGGAGATACCGAGTAAAATTTACACTACAATAGCACTGCACATCCTAGAATACTGTGGTGGTAATGACAGACGTTTTAGTGGGTGGTTACCCCCTGACAGACGCCCCACAACGAGTGGGGAGGGGGAGGCAGGATCTGCATCCAACATTGGAGATACCTAGTAAAATTTGTACTACAATAGCACTTGCACATCCTAGAATGCTGTGATGGTAATGACAGACATTTTAGTGGGTGGTTACCCCCTGACAGACACCCCACAATGAGTGGGGAGGGGGAGGGGGAGACAGGAACTGCATCCAACATTGGAGATACCAAGTAAAATTTGTACTACAATAGCACTTCATATCCTAGAATGCTGTGATGGTAATGAACAGACATTTTAATTGTGGGTGGTTTCCCCCTGACAGACACACCCTAACAGGTGGGCAGGGGGAAGGGCAAGCCCTGATTATAAATGTCTAGATTAGTATACTGGGCTACTATTGACCCGTATTATACATTATCGTGATATATTTAATAAATATTTTATCCTTTCTATATCCTTTGTATTTATCTAACACAGTGTTTCCCAACCTTTGACACTTTGAGGAACCCCTGAGATAATTTTCCTCATCCCAAGGAACCCCAACACACACACACACACACACATAATATATATATATATTTATATATATATACACACATATATATATATATATATATATATATATATATATATATATATATGTGTATATATATATATATATGTAAGCATTTGTATTAATTACCTTGAGTAAAACAAAGGGAAAAAATCTTGCACGATATGTTACGATAAAATAAATTATAGGACTACGATTTCTCACGCCATGTTTAACGAAAAATATATACTTATAAATAACAAATAATTAGATAAAACATGAATTCTTACGGAACACCTGGCGATCGTTCACGGAACCCCGGTTGACAATGGCTGATCTAACACAAAAATAATTTATTTGTTTCATATAAATAACAGTCATCTGTAGGCCCATAATAATTCAGTCATAATATTATTTTGTCAAGCAAGCAACTGACTTCAGTTATAGTAGGGGAGCCAGGGGCTAGTTGGCTACAGGGGTAAGTTGGCAGACTCAACATGACTTTAAAGTTTACCAATAGGATGACTCTAATACATATACTGTGTAATTGCCACGTGGTTCCTCAATTACCAGCAAAATTCTATAGAGATAGAACGTAGGAGCTCGAATTTATGGGACAATTTTTTTATTTTGATGGTAGTAAGTAAATATTTTAATCTTTCTGTTATTTGCTATAGCATCTATACATTCATAAAGATTAGTTTTCAATGATAGCATAGTTTTCCTTATGGTTTAAAGATTCTATAGCATTAAAATTATTAATTCAAGGCTTTTTGGTGTGGACTGGTAATCGTTTTTGTACCAAATGGTAGGGATGGGCAAGTTGGCTCAAAATAAATGGGGCAAGTTGGCACACGTTATTTGATAACAATAGTAAGCCTATTTATTTATATAATTTACGTTTTGTTTCTGGATTTTTGGAAGGATAATGAGATTAGTGTCCTATCATTTCCTCCACATTGTTCTCACAAGTTGCATCCCCTGGATTTTAGTGTTTATAGACATCTGAAAAAATGTGTTAACAGTGCATGTTATTCGTGGATGACTGGTAATCCAGGATCAAGTATGCCCATCTGTGACATTCCTGGTAAAGTTTCCTCGGCTTTACCTCTAGCTGTCACTTATTCTGATGTTTTCAATTGGTTTAGGATTGATGGAATTTCAACTTTGAATTACAGACTATTTCAAGATTTTGATTTTATGGGTGGTTATGTAACAGATTGAGAGATGTCCGAAAAGACACATGGGCTTCAGATCAGTCATCAGCGTGATACAGAGTTTAAGAACTGCTCTTGTTGATCCAGAAGAAAGCTCAGCTGAAGAGAGCCTGTGTTTGGTAAGCCAGAAGTGTGGGTCCAGTGCAGGGCATGTAACATGTGGGAGCATGAAGACTATGATGAGGATTTATTTCACACCTGCCACAATTATAACTAGATGATGATCTGAAGTAATACTAATGCCTTATATTTTGTATTTTGGAAATTCAGAGGGTATTTTTGCTATTTGATTTAAATGCAATGTAGTAATTTTCTTTTTATTATCAATGTGCCAACTTACCCCATAATGTGTGTCAACTTACCCCGTGGGGCAAGTGGCAGGAAAAGTTATTCTTTTCTAAAGCTTATTGTTATCTTATGTTGAAAGCAAACAACAAGTATTTTGCTCTATGATAAAGACGAATGTTAATATTTTTCAATGGTGGTAAGAATTTTACAAAAAGTTTGTTTTATATTCGCAATAACCAAAATTGTAAAAAGTGTGCCAACTAGCCCATGTCTCCCCTACTCGCATTAGCTTTGTTTACGATATGAAAATTAATGTAGCGGTGGTTGGAAGACTGACACTATAAAGTAGCATATAAGTTCTTATCATTATTAGTTATTGCTGTAAAATGTCTATGTACATAACATTTGTTAAATAGAGTTACGCACCCTTTAAATAGATAGTAATACATATGTAATATACACGCTATAGTCAGGGTACAGATCATAATAATTGTGCTACAGCCTACTCGGTTTGTTTTTATCGAAGCAGGACTACCTTCTTTTGGTTTCAACTGACTTTCATGCTAATGAAATCATGGATACATTTTTGTATTATCAGTTTTATGAATGAATATTGTTGTTACTATAGTCGATTTTTTTTCGGCTGGTGTAAAATTCGTCAGACATAATACACCTGGCTGAGGAAGGACACTGAGGATCTCTGTTTTTTAAACAATATCTCTACACACCAATTTATTTCGAACATTTCCATTCTCTCAAGAAGATTATGAATAAATACAAGAGCAAACTAGACAAAAAAAAAAAATAATCACCTTGCATTAATGTAAAGAAAACAAGAGAAATGAAAAATTAGTGCGATTGTCAATTTTTTCTATCGTTAATGTTTAATGAGTCAGTGTTTAGCGAATTGTTACGGTTTAGTGAGTATGCGTTTAGTGAATGTTTATGAGTAAGTGTTTGATGAATGTTTAGGGTTTAGTGACGGTTTAATGTGTAAGTATTCAGTGAATGTTTACTGAGTCTTTAGGGTTTAGTGAATGTTATTGAATGTTTATTGTGTAAGTATTCAGTGAATGTTTTGTCTTAAGGGTTTTAGTAAATGTTTTGTGAATGCTAAGTGAACGTTTAGTGAATGTCTTGTGAATGGTACTGTTTAGTGAATATTTAGTGTGTAAGTATTCAGTGCGTGTTTAGGGTTTTAGTGAAAGTTTTGCGAATTTTAAGTGAGCGTATAGTGAATGTCTTGTGAATGTTAGTGTTTAGCAAATGTTTAGTATGTAAGTGTTTATTAAGTTTTTAATGAGTGGATGTTCATTCACTGTTTAGTATTTAATAAGTATTTAGGGTTCGGTAAGCTAGTATTTAATGAGTGCTTGGGGTTTAGTGAATGTTTGGTGTTTAATTAATGTTTAGGATTAAGTGAGTGTTTAGTGAATGTTTACTGAGTGTTTTGGAGTATAATGAATATTTAGTAAATTTAGTATTTCAAGTGTTTAGTGAGCATTTAGTGTACAGTGAGTGCCTAGTGAGTGTTGGGTATTCAGTGTTTTGTGTTATTGAGATTGTGTGTGAGTGTATGTTAAGTATGTGTGTGTATATAGTGAATGTATGCAAGTGTGAGTGCTTACTGAGTAAGTGCATTGTGAGTGTTGGTGGTTAGTGATTGTACATTACTGTTTAGTTAGTGCTTCGCTACCATATGCAAAGAAAGTCCTGCTTAGATCCAAGAGCAGATGCTTAGGCCTGACCACAATGGTTGGAGTGCTTAGGTGTGTTTTCGTAAGGTAATTTTTCTCTGTGAAATTGGGTCGAATAATAATAATAATAATAATAATAATAATAATAATAATAATAATAATAATAGACAAAATGGTAATGAAGAACAGTAGGAGAAGGAAAACCAACCTAAGCATGGCATGGATAGACTATAGAAAGCCTTCGACATGATACCACACACATGGCTAATAGAATGCCTGAAAATATATGGGGCAGAGGAAAATACCATCACTTCCTCAAAATACAATGCGCAACTGAATACAATACTTACAAGCTCTGGGATAAGACTAGCAGAGGTTAATATCAGGAGAGGGATCTTCCAGGGCGACTCACTGTCCCCACTACTCTTCGTAGTAGCCATGATTCCCATGACAAAAGTACTACAGAAGATGGATGCCGGGTACCAACTCAAGAAAAGAGGCAACAGAATCAACCATCTGATGTTTCATGGACGACATCAAGCTGTATGGTAGAGCATCAAGGAAATAGATACCCTAATCCAGACTGTAAGGATTGTATCTGAGGACATCAGGATGGAGTTTGGAATAGAAAAATGCGCCTTAGTCAACATACAAAAAGGCAAAGTAACGAGAACTGAAGGGATAAAGCTACCAGATGGGAGCAACATCAAACACATAGATGAGACAGGATACAAATACCTGGGAATAATGGAAGGAGGAGATATAAAACACCAAGAGATGAAGGACACGATCAAGGGGGGAAAGGAAATGAATATATGCAGAGACTCAATGGCGATACTCAAGTCAAAACTCAACGCCGAAATATGATAAAAGCCATAAACACATGGGCAGTGCCAGTAATCAGATACAGCGCAGGAATAGTGGAATGGGACAAAGGCAGAACTCCGCAGCATAGATCAGAAAACACCAGGAAAACCTATGACAATACACAAAGCACTACACCCAAGAGCAAATACGGACAGACTATACATAACACGAAAGGAAGGAGGGAGAGAGACTACTAAGGTATAGAGGACTGCGTCAACATCGAAAACAGAGCACTGGGCAATATCTGAAAACCAGTGAAGACGAGTGGCTAAAGAGTGCATGGGAAGAAGGACTAATAAAAGCAGACGAAGACCCAGAAATATACAGAGACATAGAAAGACAGAAAGAACACCGAGGACTGGCACAACAAACCAATGCATGACAATACATGAGACAGACTAAAGAACTAGCCAGCGATGACAATTGGCAATGGCTACTACCGAGGGGAGAGCTAAAGAAGGAAACTGAAGGAATGATAACAGCGGCACAAGATCAGGCCCTAAGAACCAGATATGTTCAAAGTACGATAGACGGAAATAACATCTCTCCCATATGTAGGAAGTGCAATACGAAAAGTGAAACATAAACCACATAGCAAGTGAATGCCCGGCACTTGCACAGAACCAGTACAAAAAGAGGCATGATTCAGTAGCAAAAGCCCTCCACTGGAGCCTGTGCAAGAAACATCAGCTACCTTGCAGTAATAAGTGGTACGAGCACCAACCTGAAGGAGTGATAGAAAACTATCAGGCAAAGATCCTCTGGGACTATGGTATCAGAACGGATAGGGTGATACGTGCAAACAGACCAGACGTGACGTTGATTGACAAGGTCAAGAAGAAAGTATCACTCATTGATGTCGCAATACCATGGGACACCAGAGTTGAAGAGAAAGAGAGGGAAAAATTGGATAAGTATCAAGATCTGAAAATAGAAATAAGAAGGATATGGGATATGCCAGTGGAAATCGTACCCATAATCATAGGAGCACTAGGCACCCGATCCCAAGATCCCTGAAAAGGAATCTAGAAAAACTAGAGGCCGAAGTAGCTCCAGGACTCATGCAGAAGAGTTTGATCATCCTAGAAACGGCACACATAGTAAGAAGAGTGATGGACTCCTAAGGAGGCAGGATGCAACCCGGAACCCCACACTATAAATACCACCCAGTCGAATTGGAGGACTGTGATAGAGCAAAAAAAAAAAAAAAAAAAAAAAAAAAAATAACAATAATAATAATAAGATTTAAAAAAATAATAGTAATAAAATATAGTACTAAGATCTGGACCGAGACCTTTCAATATGCCCTTCCGAAGTCACTCTCGGCAGGGAGATCGCTACTCCAGTGATTGACGCCCTATGCCTTGCACACAGCTGACATATTTGCACATTCGGTTGTCAAATTTTTATGACTGTTGGAGTCGCATTATAAATCATATTAAAAATGGTAAATGCATTGAACAGACGGGAGGATATAATATGATGTTAGTGCCTGTCTACTGGATATAATGAACAAATAAAGAAAAAAATATTACTAGGGAGAAAATTAGCCGAATAATGGTCGTCAAAGCCAGCATCGATAGAATGTATTGAAACACATTACATAGGCTGCCTGTGGTGCGTGCGGCGGGAAGTTAAGAGACAAACGCACTCGGCTGGCTTTAAACATCAAACTGTGTATCATTTTTATTTAAGTTTAGATTTTCTTCCCTGAATATATATGGTACCTGATACTTGGTGATAGTGTACAGATCAATTTGAGTGAGGCAGCCGAAAATAAGTGGACTATTAAATAACTGACATGATATTATAGGCCAACTTAATTTGGGAGTCAGGAGCTCCAAGTTATATGATCGTCAACTTCGGGGAGGGGAAATAAAATGGGGAAAATGTTTTAATCTTTATAGTTAGCTTATCCTGAACAATTCATTCACATTTCCGTTTCCAGTAATTATTTGTGTTGTGATACATCATCTCTTTGTGAATGTGCGGGTGTTAAAACGGCTCTTTATGATGGGACTTTGGTCTTAATATCAATCGAATTCCCATATCCGATAAAAATTTCATTTCATCCACACGAACCAACAGCAACTAAAGAACAATCCATTTATGGTAAGACACGTTGGGCTACGAACCTCGACATGGCTGCAGTGTCCTAACTATAGGCAAGAAAAGAAAATGACCAAAGACGCTATTAAAGCGAGAATACTTATCTTTACATTTCTTTTTTTAGAGGAACGAGAGTGGCACATATGACTGGTTTAATTATTGGCACCATATAACTGGTTTAATTATTCAAAAATGGCTCAGCACATATACTTGTAGCTGTTGCCAATTGTGACCCCCTCCCATTAAGATAAAATACTTTGTGTGAAGTAATAACTCCAAACCAAAGGATAGTGCTAATATATATATATATATATATATATATATATATATATATATATATATATATTATATATATATATATATATATATATATATATATATATATATATATATATAAATATGTGTGCGTGTGTGTGAAACTATAGAAAGTAGACCAAGCCTAGGAAATCTCACACATAGTATTTATATAGATGTGATGGAATTAATGAAGTGAAATATTCCATACTTCAATAGGAATTTTAAAAAATAACTCCGGCAGTAATTCTTATCCTGAAACATCACAATATTTCTTGAATTTTTTGCCTTTTACATTTTATCAGGCTCACGATTTTCAGATACTTACCATATTTCTAATATTAATATTGCCTATGATAGATTTTGAAATATTTCAAGGTGTCCCACCTCTCCCTTCCAATCGTAGGTTATGTCTGTGAAAGGGTAACCACCCACTAAAATGTCTGGCATTACCATCACAGCATTCTAGGATATGAAGTGCTATTGTGGTACAAATTTTACTTTATATCTCCAATGTTGGATGCAGATCCTGATTCCCCCTCCCCCTCCCAAGTCGTTGTGGGGTGTCTGTCAGGGGGAAACCACCCACTAAAATATCTGTCATTACCACCGCAGTACTCTGAGATGTGCAGTGCTATTGTAGTACAAATTTTACTTGGTACTATGATGATGGATGGAGATCCTGTCTCCCCCTCCCCTTCCCCCTTCCTTTCCCACTCGTTGTGGGGTGTCTCTCAGGGGGTAACTACCCACTAAAATGTCTGGTATTACCACCACAGTACTCTAGGATGTGCAGAACTATTGTAGTACAGCTTTTAGTTGGTTTCTCCATGTTAGATGCAAATCCTGTCTCCCCCTCCCCCTCCCCGCTCGTTGAGGGGTGTCTGTCAGGGGGTAACCACCCACTAAAATGTCTGGCATTACCATCACAGCATTCTAGGATATGAAGTGCTATTGTAGTACAAATTTTACTTGGTATCTCCAATGTTGGATGCAGATCCTGCCTCCCCCTCCCCACCCACTCGTTTTGTGGGGCGTCCTGTCCAGGTGGTAACCCACTAAAACGTCTGTCATTACCACCACAGTATTCTGGGATGTGCAGTGCTATTGTAGTGTAAATTTTACTCGGTATCTCCTAAGTTGGATCTAGATCCAATTAACCCCCCCTTTTCAGTGCGTTCTGTCGGAGGGGGACCCACCCTCCAAAATGTCTGTCACTGGTCATTCTATAATCAGTAGAGTCTGCAGATATATTATATATTAGTTTCATCTGGTATCTCATATATTGGATCTAGACCCAAAATCTAACGAGCAATTAGTGGTGCTTGTTAAGTAAGCCACCCATATATTTTCGGCAGACGGTCAGTTTCACAGTTTACAAGTCTACTCCTAAATACCGGTAGGGGTTACAGTCGGTATCTCGTTCGTTGTATCTCAACGGTCCGGGCTGCCGCTCTAATATGACACCAAACACCTTCCTCCATCCTCCAGTTGTTCCAACCACACTGAATCCGGTTGTTAATTTCCTCTTCCATGTTCCCCTCATTGTCAATCACTGAGCTAAGGTACTTGAATTTATGAACCCTTTTGATGTTTCCTCCGCCTAATTTGATTGTTGTTTGCTGGTCGCCATCCAGTTCTGTTGTCATATATTCTGTCTTTTTCCTGCTTATTCTTAAACCTCTTCTCTCCAAGGCATATCTCCATCTTTCAAGTTTCCCCTCCAGTTCTTCCCTGTTCTCGGCTACCAAGACTATGTCATCTGCATAGAGCAGACACCATGGTGGCTCCTCCCTGACATCCTCTGTTAACACACACACACACACACACACACACACACACATATATATATATATATATATAGTATGTATGTATGTATGTATATATATATATATATATATATATATATATATATATATATATATATATATATATATCAAAGATTCACCCAGATCACGACAGACAGTCAAACACCAACAGATGAAAATGACCAACTGGAAAGCCCAGGTCCCAATGGAGTCCATAGATGTTGGCTTCAAAACTTCAATGCCCTAAACCCACGCATAGCAGAAGAACTCCAGCATTATATCACAAACCACCATGCTCCCAAATGAATTACCACAGGTAGCACAAGGTTAACATCAGGAGAGGAATCCTTCCAGGCGACTCACTGTCCCCACCACTTTTCGTAGTAGCCATGATTCCCATGACAAAAGTACCTCCTGCAGGAGATGGTGGATGCTGGGTACCAACTCAAGAAAGGAGGCAACAGAATTAACCATCTGATGTTCATGGACGACATCAAGACCCTCAAGGAAATAGATACCCTAATTCAGGCTGAAAGGACTGTCTCTGGGGACATCAGGATGAAGTTTGGAATAGAAAAATGCTCCTTGGTCAACATATTAAAATGCAAAGTGACAAGGACTGAAGGCATAAAACTACCCGACGGGGCTAGATACAAATATCTGGAATAATACGAGAAGCTATATTTATTTATCTATTTATTTTCATTTAATTTTATTTACTTATCTTTTTATTTTATTTGAAGGAGGCGATCAGGCATGGGAGCCCGCATCATATTTTCCATGAGGGGGCAAATTATACACACACACACACATGCACACACACATATGCCAATAATTTCAGTGAAGCAAGATGCGATAAAGAAAAATTAGAACGTTGCATTGACATTTTTTCAATAGTTCCATATACTGTTCAGCTGAATTCAAATATTTCAGGAAAGAACAACGCAGTTATAGCTATACTATACACAAATATTATACAATACATAATGATAACTTTAATTTACTCAAACTGAAAGAATATATTGTAAAATGGAATGAAAACAAAGAGATGTAGTTAAATGTAATATATATAAATTTTTTTCAGGATTACCGGGGGGGGGGGGGGGGGGGGGGACTTGCCCCCTCTTGCCCCTACATGCGGGCGCCCACGCGATCAGGAAAGAATACATACAGACTTCATGTGGTACTCAGGTCAAAACTCAACACCGGAAACATGATGAAAGCCATTAACATGTAGGCAGTACCAGTAATCAGATGCAGCGCGGGAGTAGTAGCACAGACAAAGGCTGAATCCGCAGTATAGCCCAGAAAACTAGGAAAAACATGACAATACACAAAGCACTACACCGAAGAGCATATACTGAGACTATACATAACACGAAAGGAAGGAGGGAGAGGTCTACTATGCATAGAGGACTGCTTCAACATCGAGAGCAGAGCCCTGAGCAATAACTGAAAACCAATGATAACGACTGGCTACGGAGTGCGTGGGAATGAGTGATAAAAGTAGACGAAGACCCAGAAATATAGAGACGTGAAAATAAAAAACAGAACGGAGGAATGGCACAGCAAACTAATACAGACAGTACATGAGACAGACTAAAGAACTGGCCAACAACGATACATGGCAATGGGTACAGAAGGGACAACTAAAGAAAGAAGGAAACAGCAGGAATGCTAATAACGTCACAACATCAGGCCCTAAGAAATGGTCATGTCCAAAGTACAATAGAAGGAAATAACATCTCATCCATATGCAGGATGTGCAATATGAAGGACGAGACCATAAACCACATAGCAAGAGAATGTCTAGTGTTGCACAGAACCAGTACAAAAAGAGGCATGATTCAGTAGCAACAGCCCTCCACTGGAGCCTGTGCATGAAACACCAGCTAGCTTGCAGCACTAACACCAACTTGAGGGATTGATAGAAAACGACCAGGCAAAGCTCCGCTGGGACTATGGTATCAGAACATATAGGGCAATACATGCCAGTAGACCAGACTTGACGATGATTGACAAAATCAAGAAGAAAGTATCATTCATTGAAGTCGCAGTACCGTGGGGCACCAGAGTAGTAGATGAGAAAGAAAGAGAAAAAATTGATAAGTATCAAGTCCTGAAAACAAAAATAAGAAGGATATGGGATATCCCAGCGAAAATTGTTCCGATTTTCATAGAAACACTAGGCACGATCCCAAGATCCCTGAAAAGGAACCTGGGAAAACTAGATGTTGAAGTAGCTCCAGCACTCATGCAGAAGAGTGCTATGAGAAACAGCCCTAACAGTAAGGAAAGTGTTGGACTCCTAAGCAAGATGCAACTCGGAACCCCACACTATTAATACCACCCGGTCAAACAGGATGACTAAAATAGATAAAAAGAAAATAATAGTAATAACAATAATATTTACTGTTATTATTGCTGTCGGTTCTTCTTGTCAAAACTACACATTTTGTTGAATTAAAAATTTTAAGTGACAAAGACAATATCTAATTTAACGTTAGGTCAACTCTCTCTCTCTCTCTCTCTCTCTCTCTCTCTCTCTCTCTCTCTCTCTCTCTTTTCTAGCTTGCGAGACTGAATATCCCCAGTCTGAATTGACGATAACGCACAAAATCTGCCGAGAATAGTCACCGAGATCTCTGCCATTAGAGAGGTATATTTTACTAGTCGGCCACCGAAGACCACGGGGCGAACGTACCCGATTTCATGAAAGACTACTTACGCGCCAAAATACGTCAGAAAACACGATACGTCATGGTGTCATATACTTAAACAATCTGCATCGCAAAGAGTCATGGCTCTGATTCTCAGTTTACAACGTGTTAAAAAGATAACGAGATATTCGGGTTTGAAAAGACGCCGCATTTTTAGTAAACTCTTGGGTGAGGTGGCGTCGGTGTTCAGTGAAAAATTTGTAAGCACTTTTTTTATTTTTCTATTTTTCTGTAAAAGAAAATGATTAAGAGAGCTATTTGTCCGTCCATCAAACGTACCAAATTGCAGCTCTGTATTTTTTTTTGGATTTAAGGTTAAAGTTAGCCATGATTGTGCGTCTAGCACCGCTAGACGCACAATCAACACAGGCCACCATCGGGCCTTGGCTGAAAGTTTCGTGGGCCGCAGCTGAGAGTCTCATGGACCGTGGCTAGAGTTTTATACAGTATTATACAATGAACAGAGTACTCGATTGCGACGAATGAATTTCTCCGCATTGTTTATTTGTTATTTTTAGTTTTTGTTCTCCTGTTGGGTGGGGAGTGTGGGGGGGGGGGGGGGCATGTACAGGAAAAAGATAACGCACAGAAATCTTGATCCTTAAAAATAGCTGAAGGAAAAGATGGTAGAAGGAAATCTTACCAAAGAGATCGGCTAAACATAATGACAACCGAGGCTTTTGAATATCCTCGAAACTTTGATCAACAATAAAGAAATTTGTGAAGACAATAGAAACATTTGCAAACTGCTGATACAAGAAAAGATAAAGTTCTCTGGAGAAAATTTCATGAACGAAAAAAATTCTGGAAATGAAGACTCTGAGGATAAATAAAGCATAGAACTCAGGTAACTAGATAAGTTAAAGGGAGTTAAGGTCCTCTAACAAAGAGTGACTCAGCAGTTCTCTCAAAACAAGATACCTCGCAGCTTGTATCCCATGCGACACTCAAGCTCCGCCTTAAGACGGAGATAAACATATCCAAGACAATGATGGAGACCTTAATATATTA
>NC_087205.1:64871698-64891698 GCF_015104395.2 Macrobrachium nipponense | reverse complement strand
TACACACTGAGGTTAACCTGTGCACGTTCAGCAACTTGCATTACAAGTTAATGAGCGTATAATAAGAGAATAAATAAAGCATAAGAGCGGAAATAGCCTGAAAATTTGTTGTCTCAAACTGCGAACGGGGATCCTCTGGGCAATCGCTCTGTGTTGGAAGGAAGAACTGCAGAGGGGACCCATTCTTGACTTTTCATTAACAAAATAACAGACATTCCTAAGAAGGTGCCTCATGTTTTGGCCAGATTTAAGTTAAATGAAGATTATCATATCTGATGCTTTAGCACTGTTATCATTATGATCCTTAATTAGATTTCCTGGATGAAATTCAAGAACGACCGAATTTGTGAGCTTGTCACATCAGCGAAAAAGATTGATGTTTATTTGTAACGAAAGCCAAACGAATTTCCTGAGGAGGAAAGAGCACACTTAGTGCGGATCACACTCGGACTTCTATTGGAAAGCACTGACTGACGGTTTTCCTGATAGAAAAGTGTGATGTAAACTCCATTAGAAAAAGCACCTGGTTTAAAATCCAGTTTAGAAAACAAGACTTGACTGTGCTAGACTAACAGATTTAATAAGGCCATCTTCACGCGAGGACAAGAACCAGAAACCTGGAGGGCTTTTTGGGTACCTCCCGTTTGACCGCCAGAGAAAGTTTCAGGATAAAGAACAAACGGAAATTTTGGGTTGACGGACCCAACTGATCTTTTGAAGTGCTGGCTACAACTCTGTAATAAGTACGCAACTTATTTGCATCAGAATTAATTTCAATATTTCAATTTCATTCGATAAAAATGGGATACTGAGCCCAGCTACGAATGCTACGATTTTTAAAATCTTGCTTCACGGAATGAGTTCTATTCCCGGTAAGATTTTTGCTACAAGATTATTCCAGTTCGCTGAAATCATCAGGGCCCCGATGGAACATCGTTAAGCTCTCCAGTGTGGAAATATTTGGCATTGCATCAGTATTTAATGAGACACGGACTGTCAACGACGGAATAAAAGAGCGTTTGCTTTTCTTGCGCTGCGCGCGAAATAGACTGTTTGACTTCCGTTTTTCTCCCGAGAGCAGAAAAGTGAGAAACGTCGAGCGCAGGAGAATGGAAAAGGGCGGCAGCTCTCCAGCTGAGGCTTGAGATCACACGAATGTTTGTTAATGTGACATTCTCGAGAATGACTGGGCCTTTGCATCCGGGTAGGTTTAGCTGATGGCATAATTATGCGGTCAGTCCGGTTTTTGTTTTGATATTTGGGAGGGAGTTACCAAAGTGAAGTAATCTGTAGACATCAGTTCCTGTATTCCATTAGTCGGAAGGTTGTTAAAAGACGGGTCTTTTCGCAAATTTTCTGCCGCAGCTTCTTTGTCTGTCTGTCTGTCTGTCTGTCAGTTCATATTTCTGGAATATCCTTTTGAATATATCCTTAACAAAATCGACTGAATACAAACAATGACGGGATCAAACTACGGACACTTGTCGCAATAGATTGAAAGCAAACTAGGGCAGCTAACTGAACAGTGGGCGGTAATTAAAACCTGATTTTGAAATACAAGACAGTAGATTAAGCATTTTGGATATTACGGGAAGAATTTATGATACCAGGAATGATAGCTCGAAATTGCATATGTCATGAAGCAAGAGATAAATTGTTTGTGCATGGCAATCATGATAATACAATGGCAAAAAGCGGTTATCAGTTCGGAGAGTTAAAGCTTCACACAGAAAATAAGTGAATGAAGAAAACTAATTTAATTAAAAAACTAAAACTGTTTTAGTAAACAGGAATAAAGTGCCCAACAACATACAGTAAAGTAGTAAAAAATAGAAAAAAAATATAGCGAGTTGTAGACTTAAACTTAGTGGATTTTTCGGTAGGATTAAAAGGATTTTTTCAAGTAATGAAAATTCGTTAAAAACGTAGAAAGATGATTGTTGAATTTACAAAATGAGCCAAGAAATCCGACGAAAACTGTTCAGATATCGGTGAAATGCCACTGTCAGTTTCATGTCATGTAATAACCAAGGTCTTTTTAAGATACTCTGAGTGCGTTTAGGGCACTTGATAATAACAGTGAAACTATTTGCTTACGAAGCTATGGGACAGTTGCGCTACTGTAACCGAACAGTTGAAAGATGCAGTACATCACTACCCTAAAACAAGTCTCCATGCAACTTTAATAATCTAAATACATTTTTTATCCATTTTTTATTAATTTGTTCATTTACCTTTGTTTTCTCATCCCTGATCTCTTTCTTATCTTTGTATTTCATGTAATAATATTCTGTCATTTGTTTGAAATGAATAGCATAGTCTTTGAAAGCTTGAATTTCAAGTCAGTGGCCCCTGCAGCCCTCTTCCAGATGAATAGGGTTTATCTCCTGAATAATAATAATAATAATAATAATAATAATAATAATAATAATAATAATAATAATAATAATAATACAAAAAGGCAAAGTAACGAGAACTGAAGGGATAAAGCTACCAGATGGGAGCAACATCAAACACATAGATGAGACAGGATACAAATACCTGGGAATAATGGAAGGAGGGGATATAAAACACCAAGAGATGAAGGACACGATCAGGAAATAATATATGCAGAGACTCAAGGCGATACTCAAGTCAAAACTCATTGCCGGAAAATATGATAAAATCCATAAAACACATGGGCGTGCCAGTAATCAGATACAGTGCAGGAATAGTGAATGGACAAAGGCAGAACTCCGCAGCATAGATCAGAAAACCAGGAAACATATGACAATACACAAAGCACTACACCCAAGAGCAAATACGGACAGACTATACATAACACGAAAGGAAGGAGGGAGAGGACTACTAAGCATAGAGGACTGCGTCAACATCGAAAACAGAGCACTGGGGCAATATCTGAAAACCAGTGAAGACGAGTCGCTAAAGAGTGCATGGGAAGAAGGACTAATAAAAGTAGACGAAGACCCAGAAATATACAGAGACGGAGAAAGACAGACAGAACAGAGGACTGGCACAACAAACCAATGCACGGACAATACATGAGACAGACTAAAGAACTAGCCAGCGATGACAATTGGCAATGGCTACAGAGGGGAGAGCTAAAGAAGGAAACTGAAGGAATGATAACAGCGGCACAAGATCAGGCCCTAAGAACCAGATATGTTCAAAGAACGATAGACGGAAATGACATCTGTCCCATATGTAGGAAGTGCAATACGAAAAATGAAACCATAAACCACATAGCAAGTGAATGCCCGGCACTTGCACAGAACCAGTACAAAAAGAGGCATGATTCAGTGGCAAAAGCCCTCCACTGGAGCCTGTGCAAGAAACATCAGCTACCCCTTGCAGTAATAAGTGGTACGAGCACCAACCTGAAGGAGTGATAGAAAACGATCAGGCAAAGATCCTCTGGGACTATGGTATCAGAACGGATAGGGTGATACGTGCAAACAGACCAGACGTGACGTTGATTGACAAAGTCAAGAAGAAAGTATCACTCATTGATGTCGCAATACCATGAGACACCAGAGTTGAAGAGAAAGAGAGGGAAAAAATGGATAAGTATCAAGATCTGAAAATAGAAATAAGAAGGATATGGGATATGCCAGTGGAAATCGTACCCATAATCATAGGAGCACTAGGCACGATCCCAAGATCCCTGGAAAGGAATCTAGAAAAACTAGAGGCTGAAGTAGCTCCAGGACTCATGCAGAGAGTGTCATCCTAGAAACGTCACATATAGTAAGAAAAGTGATGGACTCCTAAGAAGGCAGGATGCAACCCGGACCACACTATAAATACCACCCAGTCGAATTGGAGGACTGTGATAGAGCAAAAAATAAAAAATAAAAAAAATAATAATAATAATAATATAATATTATTTATTATTATTATTATTATTATTATTATTATTATTATTATTATTATTATTATTATTATTATTTGGGAAAAAACTCTCTAACGGTAGAGTTATATAATGTTCTAAGAGGCCCACAATAATAATAAAAAAAAATTTGCCAGTTCGTGTATAATTTAAAAGTCCTTTACAAAGCTTCGAACCTTTCCCTTATTATTATTGTGGACCTCTTAGAACAAAATAATAATAATAATAATAATAATAATAATAATAATAATAATAATAATAATAATAATAATAATAATAACATACCACCAAGAGAAGAGGACAGGTTGGATCAGAAGCCAGAAACATTCGTAAAGTCGACATTTGAAGCCCTACAACGGAATAGAGGCAAAAGTGCACATTATGGTCTTGATAAGCTACGAAGGTTTCAGATATGAAAAAAATATTGGTATTCAAGCATTAGCCCCAATCATGTGTTCAGGTAAACTGCCCTGAGCGTGAAGGAATTATTTAGGACAAAATGACTTAATTCTTTAAGTAACTTAGAGACGATGACAAAACTTTTGCTACTAAAAGGTCTTCGTAATGCTGCCAGTTACAGAAATCTTCAAAGGACTTACTCGTGCTGTAAACACAAGATGAATTGCAGACGTCAGCGACTTTGAAAAGAAGGCTTAATTGAAACCAGTAAAAAATGAACCGAAGTATCTTCGGCGTAATCTAGTTTTCTCTACAGCGTATAATGCTATATGAGCCGCGGCCTATAAAACTTTCCCCCACGGCTCGGTGTTGGCCTGTCCTATAGCTCTGTCAGACGCACGATCATGGCTAACTTTAACTTTAAATAAAAGAAAAAAAAAATACGGAAGTTAGAGGGTTGCAATTTGGTAACTTTGATGATTGGAGGTTGGATGATCAATATCCCAATTTGCAGCCCTCTAATGTCAGGAGTTTTAAGATCTGAGGGTGGACAGAAAAATGCGGACAGAAAAGTGTGGACGGAATAAAATGTGCAGACAGAAAATTGAGGACGGACAGACAAAGCCATCTTGATAGTATACTTTTACAGAAAACTGGAAAACGTTTCAAATTCTGGTAATCCGACTGCAAATTGCAAAATAAAGTGTTGGAGAAGACAAGAGAGAAATGGGCGTAAAAAAAAAAAAAAACCTTTACCGGACTCCTCCAGCTGATATAGACGTTGAAAGAGACGCCTTACATCCCTGCGAGAGAAGAACCCAGCCACGAAGTGAAGAACCTCTCCATTAATTAAGGTAGTGCAAGACCCAGTTATGCTTCGTGCAAAATAATTGAGAGACAAGGATTCATTTATATATATATATATATATATATATATATATATATATATATATAGATATATATATGTATATGTATGTATGATACATACATACATATATACATACATACATACACACACACACACACACACACACACACATATATATATATATATATATATATATAATATATATATATATATATATATAATATAAATCCGTTTAAAAATATTTTCTAATGAACTTTCCGTATTTAATGCATTTACTGGATATATATATATATATATATATATATATATATATATATATGTATATATATACGTATATATATATATATATATGTATATATATATATATATATATATATATATATATATATATGTGTGTGTGTGTGTGTGTGTGTGTGTGTGTGTGTGTGTGTGTGCGTGTGAGTGTATTATTTAATGAAGCTGAAATATGAATAGTTCTGAGATTTTATGTGGCAATTTTACATTAGTATAATAACATCTGAATAAGACGTTTAATTGCCGTAGAGTTTAACATACATTTTACGTTGCTCGGTCTATGCAAAATTGCTACTTCGTGATGACGTTATTTTTCAGAAATTGCCTTCAGTAAGAGAGAGAGAGAGAGAGAGAGAGAGAGAGTGAGATCTGTTTTGCGAGAGAGACGAGAGAGAGAGCGAGAGAGAGAGAGAGAGACCTGGAAACGATCGTGCACGAAAATGAAAAAGCGATTTCAGAGACTCCAATGAATGTCATAAACGAACCTCAAAAGAAAGACAACAGGACCATGTCAAGTGAGGCCTGCCTGCTCCGTAAATCAACTTTTGCATCATAATTCTAAAACTGAAAGCAGTTTCAAAGCTGACTCTTGAAAACTACTGAGGCTCTACAAGAGGGCTACAAATTGGTTTGACTTATTGATCATCCACCCTCCAATCATCAAACATAACAAATTGCAGCCTTCTAGCCTCAGTAGCTTTTATCTTATTTAAGGTTAAATTTAGCCATGCTCATGCGTCTGGCCCGCTACAGCTGCTAACAACACAGGCTACCACCTGGCCTGAAGGTTTCATGGGCTGCGGCTGAGAGTTTTATACAGTATTATGCGCTGTACAGAAAACTCGATTGCGCCGAAGAAACTTCGGCGCAATTTTTACTTGTTTTATATTCTTTTTCTTCTGCTTGAAACTTGTCAAATGCTTATCTCATTCACAAGCTGTTTATGAACCCACAGATGACGGATGACGGATGACAGAATGAGCTTAGAGGCGAATATATCTAGCAATCATTTCACGGGTAATTCGGTGCTGTTATTGATTCGTCAATATCAAGAATTCACCTACTTTTAGGAACGATTCCTTAGCCAAAGGTGGTTCCAAAATTGAATACGAACGTCGTGGAAAGCAACTGACTTCGTTTTGAGAAGGAATAACTTCCTCTGTGTTTCCCTTTATGTTTTTCTGCTTGCTGGGCCTTATTTGACCCGAAAATGAAATGGCAATTGACGATCTGTTTAAACCGTCACCTCTGCTGACAATTAGTTTAAATCAGCTCTTTAGATCATGATAAGTCGAAGTTAGCACCTTCTTTGATTGTATGTTTAAATCAACATATGAGCTGATGATCAATTTAACTCCGGCTGACGATGACCTTGAATCAAAAGTGATGGACTCCCAAAAGTGTGCTTGGCAATCTAGTTCATGATCCAATGTCCCACTTAGTTACCTAAGGACTCGTTTTTGCTTTCATTATTTGGACCAGTACAGTTTGTCTTGTTATCTGTATATTTCATCTGAGACACGGAATAAAAAAAAGTTCTGCCAGATGGCCATTGAGTAATGGTTAATGGATAAATCTTTAACCATTTTTCATAGGCTTTATCATCAAAGTTATAATTCACACACCACTCACGGCCTGAAATGGTTTTGTTAAGGTCAGATTAAATAACAAATGATGACATAATTGACCATCGCTCCGTCTTGTAGTACAAAAGAGAAACAAAAACACGAGTCGTTGTTTCATCTTTTATTGGTTTATTCTTGTTTGAGTTTCCATCACTCTCCCAATGTGGTGGAAATCATGGCAAGTCTAATGACTTGGAATCTTCCTCCGAGTGACATCTTTCTGAGGTGGAGGTCTGACGCCTCCTTCCCTCCTGGTTGACCCCAACCCGTCTTCATTCTTTGCTTTTTGTTTTGTTTCCCTCAGGCCTGGGCTAGAAAAGGGCGTTCGACTACTCGCCCCATTGGCCTTTGGTCTTTATAGGATTCAAGACTTTGAGTCTTATAAATATACAGATTTTCATGATAACTGAGTACTTTGAAACGGAAATGTTTCTGCGACCAATTCACGGAGATGAAAATGCAAGAGAGAATGAAAGAACGAGCGGCATCAAAAAGTGGAATATCAAAGGCATCGTGTACAAAAAGAGAAGAGATACATACAAGAGGGCTAGCACAACCTTATAGGAATCATAATAAACATTAGCTAGAGGAACAAAAAATTCCTCTGGGTTATTAGTTGATTCATTTAATTAGACACAGTACAGTCGCGAACAATGAGAGCTTACATACAAAACTAGCAAGATAGATTCTATACATGCTTACAGTAATTGCCTGTTCAATGTGAGGCGAATCAAAATTACTGGATAGATTTTTCTGTCCAGCTTCATAATTCGACTCTATAGTAAATAATGCTCATTAAAGAAGCTGACTGGGCTCTGTTCAAGGGAGCTTTGCGCCGCCGCATCAACCAGTTTATTTGGAAATTCATCGCACTTTTGGCTGGAGTCTGACCCAGTTGAAGGCGAAATTCCACAGGATGTGCGGTGTCGGGAGAAAAATAACCCTCGACATATGGATAGCAAAGTTCCTAATCTAACAGTGCCGACAAAGTTACTGGGGAAAATCACTGGGAAATTACCTGCGACTTATGGGGTAAAGAGTTGGGGGGTGGGAAACCTTAGTCCCAAGTGTGACTGGAATATGTAAACAACCATAATTTCTTAAGAATTTTGATAAGACAGAATGAGCATGATATAGATCTGTGCGATATTAGTCAAGACCACTACAATTCGCAAGAGGGATTGAGGGTTTTTGTTACATTTGTGTATCTTTTTATCGACATTTTTTAAAGAAAACTGCGGGAAAAATAGTTTTAGGTGACGCTGCTAAGGTGATTTTCTCCGTGAACTATAGGAATTCACCGGGAAGCGGTTCTCGGTCAGGTTGAAGAATGATGTAGGAAGTTAATATCTTCGGGTCTGGAAATGTATATCCAGACAAACTTTGTTAAAAGGAACAAAGACTGCGCTTGGAAGGTCCTGTATAATTGAACTCTCAGATCTTGATGAAAGAATGAGAAGAACCTTTTGGGGCTATTCTTTCTCTTCTCTTCTATCACGTATTCTTCACCTCGCCTTCCTGGTTTAACTTAGCTGATGCACGACGAATCTTCTTTTCGTCTCTAGCAAAGCGGCTGTTTGGCGAAAGCGGTCGGTAGCGACAGAGGACTTCTTTTTTCTTCATTCCTTTGCCTAAGTGGATGACATCATTCTCTTGGCGAACCTTCGAAAGTATTTCACTTCTGAAAAAAGATTGGAAGGGACTCGCAGCTCCAAGTCTCTCGCAGATGGAATTTGTGCTATGAAAGCCGAGATATTTTAAACGAAGATGGAGCAATCTCTTTGCTGTGTTGTTTCCTGCCTCTCTCTCTCTCTCTCTTTTTTCCAACCCTTCCCTTCCGTCTCTTCTGACCCAGCCGTCCACAGCCTATTGAACTAGACCTGGTTCCAGTAAGCCTTCATTTCAGAGCGCATCCTGCGGAAGAGCCTCGGAAATGTGACTAAGTTGGTTTCCTTAAATTAATAACAATGGCCAACCTATCACAGAAAAAGCAATGCACAATATATCCATATACTCATTTTCTCCGTCCGTGACAGAGGCACCCACGGGTAGCGCCCATCCTTTCATTCTTACAAAATCGTCAACAACGAGATGAGGAACAGTATAATGCACTCGCAATGACAGTCTGCCCTAGAGCAAGAGCCCGTGCCAGCACAAAGCTGGCTTTTCAATAATGATGATGATGATGATGCATTTTAAAATGATGGCTATGATGTAACTGTGAAATATGCAGACGTGCAACGATAAAGAATGTTTATGGACAACATCGATACTCACAAATATTAATATTGCTTCCAATATATATATTATATATATATATATATATATATATATATATATATATATATATATTGGGGTCGATAAATTAAGAGATAGTTATATATATATATATATATATATATACATATATATATATATTATACACACACACACACTATTGTTATAAACTTGCATTTTCACAGCGGAAGACCAAAGGTGGATACGAACGGGATAATATTCCTGGAAAGTCCATTGTTTCTCTGTGAACTGAAGCCGTGAACTATCACCTGGTGGTTAATCGCCTGTTGTGCGGGGTGGGGGGGCATCCAAATTGGCATGAGGCTGGCAGCCTCACCTTACAAGAACTACTGAAAGCCAAAAGATTGACAATATCTGGAGTTTGTCTGAATGTGTGTGTGTGTGTGTGTGAATGCACGAGCGTCTTCAACTTCCTCTTTAGGGTAAGGGGTTTCTTAAATTAATCGGCGCAGATTTGCATAATAGTTGTTATTTTGACCTTCGTCAGGCCAGCCGGCGGGTCAAGCAACAGCGATAACAATAACAGCGATGAATATGATGAAGGACGATCGACTATACTCGGTTTTTTTCCATCTGTCCATCCGCCTGTGGTGTTTGCGTATGGTAACACTGCGTCCCGGGCTTTAGATAGTTACACTCAGCTTACATTCAACAATAATAACATCCCATTCCGAATATTAACGGTGTAATTTGCATACTGTAAATTATCAAAACACTTTTCAGGTACAAATATACACCAAGATATCCTTTTAGTTACCTAAAACTTACACATAGCGTAATTAAATAAAGCCCGGAACGCAGTGTTACCATACGCAAACAACACGGGCGGGTGGCCAGATGGAAAAAAAACAGAGTATAGTGTCCCCATCATCTCCAAGTGAAGACAGCAGTCTTCGTAGAGCTTAAGGATTTGAAGAGTAGGTTTGACAATACGTATGCCAAGATTTATGCACAAGAAATGACGTTATGGAATCATTAGTAACGACAGCAACAAAAATAGTGCGGTATTACTTAAGGCTCTTTGCAGCGTGCCTTCGGCCCCTAGCTGCAACCCCTCTCATTCCTTTCATCCATCTTGCTATCCACTCTCCTGATAATTGATTCATAGTGCAACTCTGAGGTTTACCTCCTGTTACACCTTTCAAACGTTTTACTGTCAATTACCTCTTCAACACTCAATGACCTCACAGGTCCTAGTGCTTGGCCTTTGGCCTAATTTCCATATTCAATTCAATTCAACATTAAAGATATCTCTCTTTAATGGAAACAATCCATTACCCTCGATCAAATTATCACAGATACTTCTAAGTAAAAAAATCTTATTATTTCTATGGTTGCAGCTTTCATGTTACACTTTAGTTTCTCCATTATTCATCCCTCTCATTATATATGCTCCATTTACTTTAGCTTTTCTTGTCCTCGGTTCATCTTTTCAGCGTTTTTTAAAAATAAGTTGAGGCATGATTTCACCTCCTAGTTTTATCATTCACCATCATTTTCATTTTGGAATACCCTACCAAACGACTGATTTATTATTTTTTCTTTTTTTTATAATTTTTAAAGTTCATTTACATGTTACATCCACATTTACATTCTGAATCAAGACCCTTTTATTTTGGACCTCTCTTTTGAGGCACTTTTATCTCTCTGGCGCCTCGCCTTCCATTCTATCTCTGACTCGATCTCACGCACCTAAAATGCTGAGTCAATATTTCGGGTTTATGCACTAAATCTAGTTGAGCTCCATAAAACTGAGCAACTGGCACTAATCAGACTTACAGACTTAGCATAATTAACAGATCTGGAAATCACTGGCCCAGGACCCTTAATCCCTCTCCCAACCCGGATAGGCGCATACACACATCCGGGTGTCTTATGGGCGGCTTAAGAAATTTCAAAAGGGACACTGAGGAGAGAGAGAGAGAGAGAGAGAGAGAGAGAGAGAAGGACGGATTATACTAATAAGAAGGGTAATACAGGGATTTCCTCTCTTTATTAGCCTGAGGTTCACACTTGGCGATCACTGGGTAAGCGTCGTCACCATCATCATCATAAACAGCTTCGTTAATTTGGTGTGCACCGCCTCCGTTATCGCCTCGCCCTGCCATCATCCTCACCAAGGGCATCCCCGCCAGATGCAGTAGCATCACTATCATTTGACAATGCCTGTATCAGGCATATACAACTATCACCCGGAGAGTGAGTAGCGCCACCGTCTGCCCTATCAGTGGCAACCGCATCGCGGAGTTTCCAGGCGGGTTTTTGTCTGCGCGAGGCGACTGTCAGTTTTTCTAGGAGGGGGGGGTGGGAGGTGGGAGGTGGGAGTGGGAGGGGGCGGAGAGTGAGCAGTGTAATAAGGAGACTGATTACAGCGGCATAGTGAGCCTTTATGGCAAATGGAGGCGGAGAATGCGAGGGAGATGGATGACAAGGGTGAGGAATTAGGTGCGAAGCGAAGAGGCTCACGATGGGAAGAAGACAGTGGAGGAAAAGTAACGCTTTCGGGAAGAATAGTTCACAGATGACCCAGAGGATAAGCCAATCCTGAAATAGGAAATGATGACAAAATGACAGTTTTCTTTGCGAATGTTAAGTATTTGACGAACACTGCAGGCAGCCTAAGGGTCGTTTTCGTCGGGAGACTTGCTAGCAGCTTCAAATTCCTTCCGATACGCGCAAGTGGAAACATATTCGGCATGAAGTCGACCCAAATTTTCAGTCTTTCTGTCCATTTCTTTTTCTTGCTCGCTGAGTCATGGAAATTCCAGCGTGATTCATCGTGATGCTACGTTTGACGCCTCAGAAAAAGAAAGAAAAACAATAATAATTTCAGTTATAAGAGAGAGAGAGAGAAAAAAATTGAATTATACTTCCGAAACCGCGGTGTGTCGAGCAATTTTGAAAATGTCTTCACGAACAGAAATTAACAAGTGAAAAATGCGCCGAAGTTTCCTCGGCGCAATTGAGTTTTCTGTAGTACAGTGTATAATGCTGTATGAAACTCTCAGCCGTGGCCGATGAAACTTTCAGACAAGGCCCGGTGACGACCTGTTCTATGGCGTTGCCAAACGCTATAGGCTAGAGGGCTGCAATTTGGTATGTTTGATGGTAGGAGGGTGGATGATCAACATACCAATTTGCAGCCCTCTAGCCTCATCAGTGTTAAGGTCTGAGAGCGGACAGAAAAAGTGCGAACGAACAGATAGATAGCCACCGCGACTTTTTTTTTTTTTTTTTTTTTTCACAGAAAACCAAAAATGGAAAGCCCGTGAGAGGAAACGGCATAATATGTGTGGCTGCATTGGAAACAGGCAATGAAGGAAACTCCCTTTGACCTTTTGATATCCTCGTCTCCATGTGATTGGAGGAGAAAAATCTGCTCCATTCTACTCTACCCTTTAGTTGCGGGGTAGTACCGTCAGTGCACGTCAAGCGGGGCACTGTAGGAATTACTTAAGGTTCTTAGCAGCGTCCCTTCGGTCACTGGCTGCAACTCCTTCCTTACTTTTTTTGTATCCCAGTTCATTTTCTGTTCCTTTCATCTTACTATCCATTCTGTCCTAACAATTGTTTCACAGTGCAAGCAACTGATTTGAGGTTTTCCTCCTTTTACACATAAACCTTTCTATTCTCCATTTCCCTTTCCGCACCGAATGGCATCATAGGTCCCAGCACTTGGCCTTTGGCCTAAATCTTATATTATATTACATTTATTCCTACTGTATACCTCTAATGGCATTTTTAACTGCAAATTATACTTATGCGATATACGTCTGTCTGGTCCTTCTTCTACAGGTACTCACTCATTGGGCAACTGTTATGTTGTGCAGGGAGAGAAGCCTGCCTTCTCTCAGGCGGCCACGTAACACCTGCCAATACACCCCATCCCACCTCATTCACCGCAGACCGAAATTTTCGAAACTGTTCGATAGGTGGTCATTTCTCTCTCATCCGCTGTGATGATGATATTTTTTTACCCTTTTTCCATTTCCTTTATTTTCTATAACCCTCCCAATTCCACGAGACAAGATGATTCACTCTTTTTCTTGCTGTTATCTTGCCTTTCTTTTTGCTTATTAGTCTATGGCGGACTAAGAGTGCCTGTTATGATGGCGCTCCTTAAGAAAGGAAGCTTGTATTTGGTTAGGTGAAATGCGAATGGCCTTTGGCTGTGACGAGACTGGTCTGTGAGCTCACCAAAGGACATACGTAGGTATTTCTTTCCCCTGTAAGGAAAAGTCGATATATTTACCAGAGGATTCTAGATGCGTTATAATGTCAAAGGTTTCATTCTTTTTAATGCTCAGATAAGATTCCTAAACGCGGTGGCCACAGATACACCAGGAAACTGACTGAAGAGAGACAGGTAGAAAAAGAGCGACAAGAAAAGTTGAAATGTTTTCGAAAGGGCTGTTTATTCCCAGAAGATCATTTTGTCCGCCTTTATATAGATTCCTTTTCTTCTTCAAGAGTCCACCTGCAGCAATTGCACCCGGACGGTACTAGTTACTGTCAGAACGTGGCAATCTGTTTTGTGTACCTTTCGATGCAGTGACGCAACGCCATTCGCTGACCCTTGGCGTAAAAGATATCGTGGGTTTGGTTCAAAGTCAGTCCTGAATAGGAATGCGCTTGTGCTGGTGTACGTTTATGCACACTGCTCTGGCTAATGTTACTGTGAAACAATCTGGTACGTAACTAATATATATATATATATATATATATATATATATATATATATATATATATATATATATATATATATATATATAGATAGATAGATAGATAGATATATAGATAATTAGATAGATAGATAGATAGATATATACATATATATAACTTTTTAAATTTGGGGCGGCCGGCCATTCTTCTACATACGAATTCGACCATGTTCCCCATTTTGACTTTCCGAGAATTTGGTTTGTTGTTTTCCTAACTTGGAAAACGGAGAATATGTAAGAACAAGAATACTATGAATCTTGAAGAGACTACATCGTTCGTTAAAGATGTGGGGATGAAATAAGACCTTCACCGGAGTGCAAATCTTGGGATAGTGTTGCAATTGCACTTGAATTTCTCAAGCTCGACGAGGACTGCTTCCTCTTCGTTAGAGGAAATGATACTTGAGCGTATACGCTCGCATCTCAAGTAGCGAATCGGTTATCCTGCTAGTAACCGACAATAACTTTTCGGTGCGTATAACAAGTAAAAAATCCGCAGAAGTTTCTTCGGCGCAATTGCGTTTTCTGTGCAGCATATAATGCTGTAAGAGCCAAGGCCCATGAGACCATTGTCAGATGCACGATCATGGGTAACGTTAACCTTAAATCAAATCAAAACCACTGAGGCAGAAGGGCTGCGGTTTGGTATGTTTGATGATTGGAGGTTGGATCATCAACATGCCAATCTGCAGCCCTGTAGCTTTAGTAGGTTTGAAGATCTGAGTGCGGACAGAAAAAGTGCGGACGTACAGACAGTCAGAGCTATCTCAATAGTTTTCTTTCACAGTAAACTAAAAACGTAATAATAATTAAATAGAAAATGAGGTAAAATAATTTGCTAGGAAACTTTTTCTTCTTACATGAATTTATATTACTGACAGAAAAACTATTTAAATCTTTGTTCTAAATGATTAATCTTTCCCACATCATTTTTTCAAGATGAGTATAGATGGATAGAAGACTTTGATATTGTAGGCTCATAAAATAGTAATATAAGAAAATGCGTTATTCAAGATGATAATAGACAGACAGAGGCTAATTTTTCAAAAACTTAATAAACAGACGAAAATCTGATTTAAGATTACAGTTGTGAATGGCTAGCGTATACTTTTAATATGATTCGGGGATCACATTTGCGGTTAAATGCCAATTTACATGCAAAGTCGCTAACTTGCACCGTACTACCATCACATTTTGCATGCACATTGCAACCGTTTAACAACACCTTTATATTCAAACTACGATCTTTCATTAGAAATTTTATTCCAGTACTACTAGCCAATTTGATATGCATTGCAACTACGTACAGTTTCGTACTCAGAAGCGCATTTCGTTTACGCCCGTACCACTCATGGCACCCTCGAGAAAGATTTGGGGATACAGGCTGCTGAAGGAGAAACAGTCGAGGTCACACTCACTAGTTGATCAGGTGTCTGAGTGAGACTGTCTTCAAGAACAGGGGAAATGTGTTTTCAACACGAGAATGTCCCCTTATTTAAAAGAATCAGCATTTGGTTAACGTTTGTTCTCCAAAGCTGCTTACAACTTGACATTCAGGGAGCAAGTGTGAATATATAATGCTCAAGTCTGCTCAAAATATGGCTACGAATGGCCAAGGGCCCCAATTCTTTGCTCCTGCAACAAGGACGAAGACTTAAGGAATCCGCTATGATGATATGACGCGTTTTGAGTTTGTGAAATTCAGATGAAGTTTGATGTTTTGACGTCACTATGAGACAAAAGGTCAAATGATATTTGTTGTTACTGAAGTCTGAGTGGATGTAAATTACAAGAAATGCCCTCAAATTTTTATTTTTGAGAGCAGAATTCTCAAGGCAGTGGCACCTAAAAAAAAAAAAAAAATGAACGCTCATGCTCTGAGAGAGACATTTCCATGCTATGATAATTTCATGTATTTCAATTTTATTTGACTGCAAATCATTAGTGTAAGAGAAATTTCCCCTGACTTTTAGTTTTAACTTTTCTACTGCTAAACAATTTGCCACAATAATGAATCCCAAGTTTGGCTCAAACTGGATAAGCAGCGGAAAAGACTTAGAATTCATCTTGAATCCCCCCATCGAAGGGGTTATTATTCGGGAATTATAAGGCGTTTTCTTCTTGGTCGGCAATTTTAATTTAATAGATGTATCAGAAGATCCGATTAGAATAGGGGAGATTTTCAAACGGTGCCATTATTTCCAGGATCAACTGATTTCTTGATGATGATGATGATGATGATGATGATATGATGATGAGGATGATGATGATTATTATTCAGTGGATGAAACCTATTCACATGGAACAAGCCCTCAGGGGCTATTGATTTTAAATTCAAACTTGCAAAGAACATGGTGTTCATTAGGAAGAAGTAAGAGAAAATAAAGATGAATACAGAAGAAGAGGTCTTACTTATTAAAAAAAATGATACATAAATGAACAGATAAAAATATATTAAAATGTAAGATGAATAGTATTAGGGTAGTCATGCATTGAATCTTCGTTTGCACGACGTCCTCTTTCTCAGAGGCAGTTCCAGAGTCCAACGGTGTCGAAAGGCGGCCTCTGAATTTCATGTCTGTTGCTTTCCTCGTTTCACTGAGATATGATGGAAAGTTTGGGGTTGTTTTTTTTCGTGGCAGAAACCTGGTCCTTTTAATCTCTAGCGCTGAGCAGAAACATCTTCGTTTCTTTTGCTCTCCACTTCCAATCATGTTTTTCGTAACTGACTGGAAAACCTGCGCTTGAGCTGTGTCAACTCACGAGATATTTGTTGCCTTGCACTGGCTGTGGCCCTCAGTCAAAACCTCTGTGGCTTAAACATTCCGTAGTTTTGGGTTTATGACCAGTGTTAGTTCGTCTTTCAGTCTCTTTTGGCTTCTACGCTATTTGCTATCTTTCGAATTTACCTCCCAAATGTAAAGATGAATTACAAGGCAATAGCTCAGTGATTCTTCTATTACATTTCCTTTGCAATGTTTCCTTGTGCCTTTTCTGTTGAGTACCATTCCTCATTTACAACTCATCACTCATTCCTGCTCACTCAGCTGCAGTGCAATTTGTTTTCCGAATTTGACTGCGGTCCTGCATTCAGCCAGTATCAATCTTGCATTCTTATCTCGGGTTTTCGTAACTTTTTGTTGTGCTCCTTATTGCATTTCCCGCCTCTTTTCTTTTTCCCTCTTTTCACTTTTCATTATATTCTTCTTCGTAGCCATTTTAGCTAGAATCTGGCCAGAGTAGGTATGGCTTAAGCTTCTCTGTCACTCAGTATAATTAGCCTGCAGTAGATACAAGCTGGATGCATTTCACACATTTCAACCTGGTAATATTGATCATGGTTTACTTTCACTACAACCTGCTCAGTATAGATTTCCTAACCGCTTGATCATCAAGTTCCAGATTCCGTTTGCAAAAGTTATCGTCTGATGTTTATTGCAGCATTGACAACGACCGCAGAAGTAGCACTTGGGAAGAGAGCGGGAAAAGGACTGTGGAAAACGACAACGGTGACGTCAGATAAGGATGCCGCCAACGAGCACCAGCAAACAAAAGCAACAAAGCGAAACGCAATCAACAGCAGTGACGACAACGACATCAGTGGTCGTCGTCGCTCAGCACAGCTGAGGCCTCCTCGTGACAACAGGCACCACCGGTGGCAGAACCCTTCCTTCCCGGGAGACGAAAGTACAGCGTAAGTGAAATACCGCTGACTGTAAAGCTGGTTGTAAAGGCCCCTGCAATGTCTGCCGTTGACCAGCGTTGCAGATGCCTGGATATGATTCCATCGCCTAAAAATAAACTGGAATGCAGGATGCTAAGGATTGCAATCGAGGAAAAAAAAGCGAGGACGACAGAAAAAAAAGAAGAGAGAGAGAGAGAGAGAGAAAAAAAAAAGAGCACGTTGGGTCGTGTCTCTGAGTCGCCTTATGTTATGAACAATGCAAGATTTGATATTTATGGTCGATGCTAATCATGAGTGAGTAACAGGGCAGTGACTTGGCAATAGCCAGGTGCATTCTTGACAAGAAATCAGAAATGGGATGGAGACTGGACGAGAGTAACGGTGAGAAAATAAAGGTTTGACCGAATAAGCAAGAAAATATATTGATCCAAGATCTAGTGGATTACTGCACTCTTTAATGTCGACGGCATCCAATCCATTATGTTTGAGAATATGACAGGCGTGAGATATACTGCCCATAAATTGTTTCCAGGGACGAATCCATACCATATATATACATGTATATATTCATGTATATATATATATATATATATATATATATATATATATATATATATATATCATATGTATATTCATAATAAACAGCTCTCGATAAGGGCCAGTGCAGGCCGAAAACTGTTGAGCTAAAAGGAATTTCAGCTTTTCTTTTTCCCTGTGGGCTACAGCCCCTTATTTCTTATTCTATAATATATATAATATATATATATATATATATATATATATATATATATATATATATATATATATATATATATATATTATACATATGTGTATATATATATATATATATATATAGATATACACACACACACACTTTTATTAGCCACAATGCCCTCTAAACTTCTTAATTTCTTCAAGTTTTGGAAACGCTGGTCACTACTAAACCTAGAACCGAATTAAGAAAGAAATGAGGTTACTTTGATTCCCTGGCCAATCTTGGGTCCGGGTATCTGAGCAGGAATAGACTTATACCTTTCTTCGTGCCCAGGTAATTATCGTGACCTCGTTCGGAGTCTCAATTTTGTATGCGACATATACCATGCAAACAATTCTTATCAAAAGCTTCATCCTTTTTCCTTCATTCACATTTAAATCTACACTTCACTTCTTTAATGGGGAGTTGGCTCAACAATTTTTATAAACAATTCCACGTTGACTTTTATAAACAACTACAGTTTCTTCCCCATCTTGAGGGCACACACACACACACACACTCACGCCACTTCTAGCTTCTTTCCTTCAACTATTCTGCAACTCGCCTCTTCTCTCATCCTATTATCATTCTCTGCTATATTATATTACACAAATCACAAATACCTTTTCAAATTAACTGCTTCAGTTCTTCCACTGTCATTATTAACATTCACTACTCCTTTTCCTGTGTCATTTACCTTGATGACCTCACTTTTACTTGCATTTACTCTCGATTTTCACTTAATCGGGGAGTGAGCCTACAAACTACTTTGTTGTTGTTCTTGTTCTTGTTGGCGGGGGATGGGTGGGGGAGGGGTAGGAAATGTCTGTGGAAGAGCCTGAAAAGGTCTGAAACCGGTGTTTTCATTGAGTTAAAGATACAGGAATTTTAAGATAAGATATTTATGATTTATTTATTAGAATGAAAGTGTAGAATAAATAATGTGTAAGTTAAACGGTACAGAGAAATTATTTGTAATAAAATAAAGCGAATATTTATTTAAATTTTTTGTTGGTGAAACAAGGCTCTATTTGACCGTAGATATTAGCACTTTTTAATTTACGTTAAAAGTTAGGAATATAATGTTTACAACTTATGTCTGGGGGGAAAATCTTACACGCGTCGTGAGTAAGCTAGAGGTTGGATCACGCCTTGTTTCCACTTGCAAACAATTTCAAACTCTTTCAGTAATTTCTACATTTCCTCTATACACTCATTTGAAAGTACTGTGAAACCTGCAAACTTTACCCATTGCACACTCCATTCGTTACATTTTTTATTATTAAATTATTTTGATATCTATTTCCTTGCCCAGGTTTCTTGCAAGCCTCCATCCACGGCGATAATAAGCAGCCATGGATATATAGCCCAACCTCATCTGAGACCTGCTTTTACACCAGACTGGTTGCTCGCTAGTCTGCTACATATTGTAACATATTTCGCTCGCTTCCCAAATCAAAACTTTTA
>NC_087205.1:64839198-64866698 GCF_015104395.2 Macrobrachium nipponense | reverse complement strand
CAGTGAACGCACACGGAACGTGACCACGAACGCAAAGGCAACAGCACAGAACGCTCGACTCTACTTTGAAGAAAAGGGAATGGATCATGTCACTGTTGCCAATTGGTATGTGTTTACCCTCCAAACTGGGTATAAGACTTACAGAATACCGTGGAAATAAGTGAAATTAGTGTATCTATTTGTAGTATATATACATTAATATTAGAGCAATTTTATCATTATTGTATTACTATGTCAACTAGAATTCCTGGAATGGCATCGGCGTATATGTGAAGCTCCACTACATTGCCAACGATGGTAATGATTGCATCGGTGTACGAGTTCTATATACTAGAAGACCGTGATGACTTCACATCTCAGCAGACGCAAGAAGACGCCGATGACCACAAGTATTTCTATTTATCCTAAAGCGTGGATGTTGCAACCCTTGCACATTATGCCTTCCTTCAACACTGCTCCCAGTACAGTCTCATAGCCCCTGGCCTTGCTCCAGGACATCATCGCCCACCGCTGCCGCTACAGTCTTCGACCTTATTGTGCCTTGTCCCACATACTTCAGCTTGTTTCTGCTGCTACAGACCTTCGACCCCATATCTTACGCTACTGCCACAGCCCTTTGACCTTGTGCCTTGCCCTACATAGTGCTACCGCAAAAACGAGCTCCATCTCAGAGGAAAAGTGAGCTGTGATACATCATGTTGTAGTTTAAAGTTTAGGACAGGTTTCACCTAGAATTATGCAAATGAACATAGCGGATCGATCCCCTGCCTCAGGCACCTGCAGAGATGAGCTCTCTGCAGTTCTGACTAGAACTGTAGAGAATGTACAAGTATATAATAATAATATATATTCTATATATAGATATATATATATATATATATATATATATATATATTATATGCATATATATACATATATATATATATATATATCTATATATATATATATAGATATATATATATATATATATATATATATATATATATATATATATATATATATATATATATATATATCTCAACATCAACAAGGCGTGATGCGACCTCCAGCATACTCAGGATACGGGCAAGATTTTCCCCTCACGCATATTTTGTAAACATTGTATTCCTTAACTTAACATGAAATTGTTTTCATAATTAATACTCGTACTTTGTACTTCTTATACCAAGAACAAGGATCAAATAAAAAGGACACAAATTAAACACGTTTCATATACTCTCAGTTTTGAGTGGAATCACAAAATAATCAAACAAAAACAACTTGAATTAGTACATCAAATAAAGTAAAGCACGTTAAAATCTACGGTCAAATAGAGCCTTGTTTCACCAACTGAACATAAAATAAATATGCTATATTTTATTAGTGATAATTTTTCTGTACTGTTTAACATGAACACCATTTATCTTTTACAATTTCATTCCAATATATATCCTATACTAAAATTCCTGCATTTTAACTCAACGCGAAACAACCTATTCAGACCTTTGTAGTTTGTAGGCTTACTCCCCGAGTAAAAAAGTGATAATTTCAAGTTCCAAGAAGGGGAGCAAATGGACTGGTACTAGGGGGGTGGGGGGGGGGGTAGGGAGGTAGGGGCCTCCACTGAAATTTGAGCTATAGGTATACTATATCCCTAACTAACGGCCACAAGCTTTACCCCTGGAATCCGGTACTGGTGCATTCCCTGTTTTTACTCAGCCCGTAAAACCGAATACTTGGCCACTGAAATTAGAAATAAGCAATAATTAGTTCAACGAAGACGATAAAAATCATAAGGACTTATAAAGGAAACTGTTAAGGAAACTCCCAATATATAAATTTTCCTGTTTTCTTTAGCACCCAGTGACAACCAGGGTGCGCTTGAGGAGGAGAATGCCGGGAAACAAAATGAGCCAAATAGCATGGCGCATGCGCTCCACAGCTCTGTACCCTTACTACGTTACGTCATGTCAAAAGAAAAAAAAACAAATATTCACAAAGACATGTGGATTTGATTGCGCGTGAATGTGGCAGAGAAGAGAAGAAATGTAGTATTACCATTTCTTCGTCCATGAAGAGAAAGCTGGAAGTTATGGCGTGTGGTGAGACGAAAAAAGAGCGGCAGGTTGCTCATGAAGAAAGACTAAACATCCCAGTCCCTGGAGCTGAATTCTATCGCCGAAGGGAAATCGAGAGTCCATCACCTTCGGATTTCGGTGATCATTGTTTTCATGACAGCAATGATGACACTGCCTTCTTACCCCTATTTGATGCGTTTTTGAGTTTTGTGTTATCTTCTGTCATCGATTAATGTTCTTGATAGGATTTAAAACAGCAAGTGACATCCAGTTTTGTGCCATGTTATTTATACTGAGAATGGACGGAAAGATGAAATAAATTTAGTTACTCAACGCCCATCCACCAAGTAAGGGGCCTTATGTCATCATTTCGGCAAATAAAACAGGGAGTAGCGACAGTGAGCTTGATAATCCAAAATTTTACTTTTACAACTCACATTTGCATATTTGTTTATAAATTAGTAATATCGTGTTTTTTTTAACCCTGATAACATTACAAAGCTCTTAATAATTATAATCTAACATTAGTCAAGCACTAAATCATCAAAAATTTTTTTTTACTATAGTACATTCACATCAACCGTGTATTTGATGTCTAGGCCAGGCCAGTCCCTTACGACGCTCCTGATTGGCTGTTGATAAGCCAATGACAGGGCTGGAAACTCTCAGTTTCTCTCGAGAGTTCACAAAGGCAGAGTATATATTCCACCTCTCCTGAGGTCTACGTCTTTCAAAAGAGGTGGAACATACATCCTGCCTATCTGAACTCTCGAGAGAGACTGAGAGTTTCTAGCCCTGTGATTGGCTTATCAACAGCCAATCAGGAGCGTCGTAAAGGACGGACTGGACATCACATGCACGGATGATGTGAATCTACTATAGTAAATAAAACCTTAATATCTTTGGTGATATTCCACGAATTAATTCGATGAAACCTCCTCCTCTGGGAGAGACAGAAATGAGAAGAATCCTGTTATTTTAATAAGTAAATAAAAAAAACCCTAAAACTAGAAATATGTATCACAGTTGTTGCTTGTAATTCATCTCTCTCTCTCTCTCTCTCTCTCTCTCTCTCTCTCTCTCTCTCTCTCTCTCTCTCGCACATACACATTCATCTGAAATGTTTGTATGTGAATGTGTGTGAGCTGTTCGAAGGTTTTTTTCCCTCAAGACTGCCGGTCAGGAGCTCTCCAATAATTTCTGAACAAAAAGCTTATAACATGAAGTAGCCATTTGCTGCCGGTTCCCTTCCTGGACCCCTTCAGACCTCACACTCCACCCAAAGCGGGCCTCCAGTCTCTCTTCCCCCCCCCCCCCCCTTTGCTGAGGAGGCAACCGCCTCCCCCCTCTCCCCACCCATCAGTTTGACCCTCCTTTCTCCCCGCGAAGATCCCACCCCCACCCCTTCCCCCTTCCTCCTCCTGTGCTCTATTCTGATCGTTAGCTAAAGGACCAGTTGACTTCGCTAAGACACCGAGCGGAGAGAGAGAGAGAGAGAGAGAGAGAGAGAGAGAGAGAGGAGGAAGGGAAAAAAGCAATAACAATACAGAAGATGGCAGAGGCATCGTAAATCCAAACGAGTTGAGAGAGAGAGAGAGAGAGAGAGAAAGGGTCAGTCGGGCAACCCTATGCATAATTGGCCATTAATATTCATGCTGACGTGTATATAAAGTCCTAAGGGGCCCTCCGAACATGACGTGCAAATGAGCGGTGCTAAAGCTCTTTAAGATACCGACGCAAATAATATCGGCGAATAACTCATTCCCTAAAAAAGCGAGCGAGAGCTGGAAAGGGAAAATGAGGATACAAATTGCAGTGGTGCGTTTGATCGTGCGAACTCGTTACCGTTTATGTTGGCTCATTATGGATTCCAGGGCGAAAGAGATTCACCGCGTTATGATGATCATGGAGAAGAAGAAGAAGAAGTAGAAGAAGAAGAAGAAAGGGAAGAAGGCGAAGAATCAAGACTGCCTTTGAAGGAAACGAAATCCAGGCTCTTAATGTCGTTTTCCTTAACGTACTAAACGTCGTCTTTGACGTATACGTAAGTCAAGGTCTATATGTAAGTGTTTACATAATAAAAATATGGAATGTTAGTCCATATATATAAAAGTCTAAAACTAAAGAGGTCAAACCAGATTGCTTGCAGGAATGTGATCAGACTAGAGACGCTTAAAGATGACGTATACAATAAGTATGTAGGCTAAGATAACATGCCGTCCACCTGTAGTCATTCAATTGTTATAAACATTAGTACCAAGCTCCCTGCTTGAGACAACTACCCCGACCTATAATTCAAACGGCCTACGTGATCTGTAGCGTGTCTCATTTGATGTGTGTTCGTATGAAACTATGTCATTTGTATGTATGTTCATAAATTCGAACTACTGTCTGTTCCTTCATAACTTGTAACAGAGATGATAGACAGGCAGAACAGAGTTAGCTATCGTCATTAGAAGACCTGTACCTCTTACCTAAGCTTTATCATGTAGAGGAATAGGATTAGCCATCATCATTGGCAGAAAGCGATCAAGCTATCGTTATTAGAAGACTTGTACAATCATATCTGATCTTCACCATGTAAAACTTCAGAAGAATAAAATAAATTTTATACTTGTGTTTCTACAAGAACCTCCTCACCATGAGTTTAACACATCGTCGTAATAACCAACAAGATAATACCGACTCGTAAATGATCTACAAACCCCCAGACACTCCATTGAAGATGGAAGTGCAATACCAATCGACTTAGCGTATAGATTATCGCAAGTTTAAACATTACCTCATAGGGCGCCTTATCATACAAGGCACAAGCCCTAATATTGGTGGCCAGCGTACCAGACGAACTCTACAACGTCCTACGAAGAAAAACCAGAATAATAAATCATGTATCATAAGAAGTCAACGACGACGGAAGCAGCAGATTCTTCCAAGCAACCTAGTATCATCGTTAGTGAGCGACTTCAGAAAACAATAAGAAACTCTTCACGACGACGAAAGCAACAGATTCTTCAACCAACTTAGTATCATCGTTTAGTGAATAACTTCAAGAAACAAAAACCGACGTGTCCTTTTCCTACGGCAACGGAAACTTCGTCTCTCATTAGAATCATTCAAGAAAACATCGTTAGTGAGCGTTTCCGGCACTGCAAGAACAAACCGAACGCGTCTGCAGCATCGGATTTTCAAGGGCTCGAATCATCGAAACAACGCGCACGGGGGAAACTGAAGCCAAACCAGGTCATCCGCTAAATAGAGAAGGAGGACCAAGGCCGTGACTTCCCACAAAAGCAAGCTAAGTACAATTTTTTATTCATTTGGAGTAACTTTGAGTGTTTCCTTTGCAGGTCGAATTTCGTTATTCCTGTGGCTGAAGTTACGAGACATTCTTAATCTTACTTTTTTACAGAAATTATCTACATCATTGAGATTTCGCTACTGCGAGTTTTTTATCTTTGAGTGTCTGTTTCCAGAAGTTCTACTGAAATATCATAATCATATACTATGTTAATTTTATCATTTTGGGTGATTATTAATCCCTTACATAACAAATCATATTAAACAGTGAATATGCGTTTACGCAGTGGGACGTCTGTATTTATACAGATGCATGGATAGGGTCGTTAAGCACCGTAGTGATTAGAAAACACACAAAAAACAAGTGGAACACCCGTACAAATCTATATAAATTAGAGGTAACACTATTTCGGGTCAGACAATAAATGCTCTTTGCAAAGTCCCGATCGCAGTTTTAGCCTTGAGTTTTTGAGTTATATAAAATATCGAACCTCAATGACTCAACTTAACTTTTAAAATATGGCTGGATTGCAAGGAATAAAATGTCTGTAAAAAACAAAAAAACTTTCATCAGGCTAAATGCGCTGACCAGGATCCCTCACTATTTCAAATTTTAGCAAAGAATGAAGTACAAACAGTTAATATTGAATGCAGTAGTGATAACTTGTCTTATTAGTAATCGCTCAGTTCCTAATAGTTCGTCATTCATTGCTTTATATGTAACCAGCAACATAATGCTCAAAAACACACAATACGTTCCGATGGTAATAAAGAGAAGGATCTTAATTATTACAAAAAAAAAATAGAAAACAGTAGCCCATTCAGAATCAAACAAGCAAACTCGGTGACTGTGTCAACCTAGTCAAGCGTCAAGGTCAGTCAAAAAACTGCCGAAGTTTTCAAAGCATAGCAAATTCCATACAATAAGCGACTCTAGCAGAGTGGGGAAAAGCGATGTTGGTTCATACATACCGATATCTTTTTGAATTAAAAAGGATTTTTCCTATGAAACACACGAACCGTAATAATCAAGCAGGTTTTCCAGGTTTTTTTTTTCTTTTTTTTTTTTTTTAATACCGTAAGTTATTATAAGTAGTGGTGGATAAAAGCCCGACTGTAACGCGCCCGATAACAAAAAATTAGAATATCTTGTTTATTCCTTTAGTACACGTAATATCCTGTATTTACGGACTCACCGTCTGTTGTTCGAACTTCCCTAATGAGAAGTCCGTGGATAAGCGAACGTTTACAGATACCTCTATAGTTATAAAAAACATTGATCTGTATCTAGTGTAATTGTAAGATTCATCTAGGGGTATACAAAATATTAACTTACACCCTGCAAAATAAGGCGTGTTTATCAAAGGGAAATCCTATAAACCTTCAAACATATTAAAATCCGTTTGAAACAAAAATGAGGCAGTTAATCAAATAATAACTTATATAAAGGAACTATACATTTGTCTCATAAATGCGTAACATTGTTCAAATGACCCAACAGAATTCTCCCACAACCGCAGTCGCACTTTGCACGCAAAATCTCGAGAAGCATGCACCCTCGAATGTCTTAGTGCGTGTAAAAAGACTTTGCTGGGAAATGAAATTTTAATCCTTCCCGACACTCTGAAATATAACGATTTCCGCGAACAAAGCCCTAGACACGGTTGACTCGCTGCAAACAAGTAATATAGTAATCACAAAAACCTATACATATAAATATCGCATTTCTTTTATTGTTGCTAACTTTCTAATTAACCCGCCCAACAGTCGTGGATGAATCTCTCTGATAATCTATCTAAAGTAATATCAGTAAGGTCATTCAAAGCAGAGGTGATTCAGCAGAAATTTTTTTTTATCTTTTACCTGAATACCAGGAAGTTTCTCCACTAGCGAGTGATCTCTGGGAGAAAAACGGATGTCATTGAAAACTAAATACGGTCCTAAGGAACAAACATAAAGCCATAGTACGGTTACCTTCGTGTAGAACCCCAATGAAATTTCAAAATAGAGATAAATGACGAAGTTGAAAAATGTTAGTAATAGGAGTCATTAGGAAATCAAATAAGCCCATATAATTTTTCCCTCAAATGTCATGCCATAAAAGATCGGATTTCGCGTATCTGCGTAGATTTCTGTCGCTTAAACAAGGAAACGACTCCCGATAGTTTTCCAGTGCCATGTAGCGACGACACTTATCTCTCTGGTTAGGTTAGAATAAATTTTTCACCAGCTTGGACTTACTTAAAAGCTTTACCAGATACCATTACCTAAGTGATTGTACCTCATACTCCGTTTTCAGCACACTCAGGGGACATTATCAATTTTTACGTATGCCTCCGGCTTACGTTGCGCCCCAATTACAATATAGTGTTTGGAGACTTTTAGGGGATAACCTACATGCCTATATGGATGATCTTGTAATCTTTTCTAATACCTTAGAAGTACATTCACATAAAGTAGAGCTAGTGCTACAGAGACAAAGACAAATAATCTCAGAGTAAAATATCTAAATGTGAGTTTTTTAAACCGAACATGTTTATCTAGGTTTTATGTGTCTGGTCAAGGTCTTAAAAGTAGTCCATGGTAAGGTGTCGGCTATTCATAACTTTCGGTACTTATTAACGTAAAAGGGGGATACAGCACTTTTGCGCTGTAGTGGGTATTACAATCGTATGTAAATATGTAACTCTTCAATCATGACAGCTCCTTTAACAGATCTTACGAAGAAGAGCGTAGATTTATTATGGTCTGAAAAGCATCAACAGGCGTTCGATATCTTAAAAGCGGAAAATGCAGCTTACCTAACTTAAAAATCCCCGATTTAAATAAGGAATTTTTTTTTATTGCAACAGACGCCTCAGACCAAGGGGTAAGAGGGATACTACTTCAGTAATATGATAAACAGTTCTTCCCTATAGCTTTTTATTCACGTAAACTAAAGCCCTCTGAAAGTAAAATATGCAGTAATAGGCAAGGAAGGGCTAGGTATCTTTAACACTAATACATTTTAAGTTCATAATCTATGGCTATCCTGATAAAGTCCTTACTGAACATGAGTCCTTTACCGAGTTTTTCAAAGGCTTTTAATCACAGTCCAAAAGGAACTCGGTGACAAATGATCATTCAGGTTATTTGGAGCCAAGATAAGATATCTACCTGGGAAAGCAAATATCATAGCTGACGCATTATCCCGCAATCCCGCACCATACAGCAAAGAACCATTAATTGGACTAAAAGATATAGAAAACATCCGTGCCTATTGTTAAAACCGTATCTAAACAAGAAAATTCCTTAACCCAAGGGATCGCGAGCCATTGAATATCTGGGTCGGGAGGGCGCAGAACTGTTACAAACTGAACAAAGCAAGTGTCAACAGCGATAAGCAAAACAATAAACACCAAACAATAAACACTTCGAAACGGAAACAGGGCAGTGGCTAGGCAAAAACAATAAACACTTCGAGCAGAAACCCTAAAGCAAAAGTATATTTATAGTATGTGTATCAGAATAATGTAATCAAATGTAATGTTCTATGTAGGTCTGTGACGAGGAAAAACCCGAAGAACACCCGCAGATGACTAACGACCAGGTAGTAGTAATAATCTCTCTCATACCAATCGTCATAAACTGGTTGCATTCCGTCATCCAGGGTTCCCTCCTATGTCACAGAAAGCCAAATCATGTTTTTACTGGCCTACAATGCTTACAGATATAAAAAGCACATAACTGATTGTAACACGTGTCATGAAAACAAGGGACACATAAGACACCTGTCAGTTAAGGGCCTATCCTGTGCCAAATCAATCCTTGAAAGAATATACGTAGATTATTACAGAATTACGAGTCTGACAGAGGAATAAACAACTTCTTAGTGTTAATAGTTCCTTGACACGTTATATAGAATTAATAGCACTAAAAACAAACACCGCAATTGAGTGCGTTAGGAATATTTATGAGTGCTAAATCAGTAAATATGGAATTCAACACATAATAATCTGTGACTCGGGTGGTGTAAATCAATAATAATCTCCTTAACACGTTGTGTGAATTCCTTTCCATTAAGAAAACCAATAATATATTTATCACCCAGAGTCAATCGGTTTGGTAGAATACCGGATAATTAAATAGGAAGTGTCAATGTCTTACGAGTTACAACTCGTGATATTGGATCCGACTGGATTATAGCGGTTCTCGCGGTTTTAAATACCTTTATCATTTATATCTTGTATCTATAGAATTGATGCCGCAAGTAGCCTTATACGGTACGCCGCTAGAACACTTTTCCACATATTCAAGCCAACCATTAATTTATCAAATATATATAAAAAAAAATATATATAAATAAATAAATATAAAAAAATAAAATAAATATGGATACAAGTGGAGTCAATATAATACACTCCGTAAGAAGTCGGAAGGTTACAAATTATAATAAAAAAGGAATCACGATAAAATCAATAAGCAAAACGTAACCATAGATTAATTAAACTATCCAAATATATATGCGTATATATTTAGTAATGACAAATAAGCTAAAAGTTCAAATACATATCAAAACCTACTGACATATTGTCTGTCCCGGTGATTTATATTCGTAGTCAATGAAAAAAAAAAAATATATATAATAATAATAAATAAATAAATAAATAAAATAAAATAAAAGAGATTTTAAAGTCAGGAAGTCTAGAAGTGAAAATGTTTATCTATGGAATAATCCTATATGAATCTTATACAGGGCTAATAATATATATAGAATTTGTATGGAAACCTTTTCATTAGTTTTCAATAAGGAATATTTAATTTAACATAATCATGCAGTTTTCCAACATGAAACTAATATATTGTTCAATTTTGGTACTGTTTTTTTTCAGACATTCTTCTCATGTGGGTCGAGTATTAAAAAACAAAAAATTTTATCCTAAAGTCGTATTTATTACAGCAAGTAACGTAACTCTTAGCTGGCTGAGAGCAATCTCCTGCCAAGTGACGACGTCATCATTGCCGTATCAGCATTTGTTCCTTTTAACCTCAATAATCTGCTTACACAGGCTTCATCTGTGTGTCGTCTCTGCTTGCAAAAGCAGATTGACTGGAGAAAGGAATGCTTAGCCCGAACTTCTCATGGCAAGGCAGACGTTAGGTACAAGTTGTCTATCGGTATGCGCAATGCAACTTGAAATCATTT
Source organism: Macrobrachium nipponense (assembly GCF_015104395.2). NCBI lineage: Eukaryota > Metazoa > Arthropoda > Malacostraca > Decapoda > Palaemonidae > Macrobrachium > Macrobrachium nipponense. The sequence goes on along the minus strand of NC_087205.1, from coordinate 64,856,159 downwards.
AAAATTAATAAACAAATAAGGAAATAGAATTTCTATAACATCCAAAATAATTAATTTTTTTTTCTGAAACCTCATAGACATTAGAAGTATCCAGTCATGGAAAATGTCGCATTTTCTTGAAAACCCAATTTTTATATAGAAATTAGTTACATAGTGGGTTTTTTTTCGTTGCATCTCCTACCTATTAATAAAGTTTTTAAAAATTAATCTCAGAGGATGCGCGCGAGAAAAATTGAATATGAAAACTTTTGTTAGGGCACATAGGATCAGATTTTATCACAACTTAATTTCAGTTAGCATAGAGAAATACAGAATCATGATTAATCTTCTCTTTGATTCTTATGTTGCCTGGCAATCTTACAATTAGCTCCGTTTTCCACTTCTTTGTCTAGTAACTTACTACCAGTAATATCGAATTTTCTTTGAGATTCGTAATGATATCTATTTATTTTTTATAATTATGGATATTTTACAAGTCATCATAGACCTGGATAGGTTCACTCATTGTTAATGCCATGGATAAAAAAGTTTGTACAGCGAATTCATGTGGGTACGTCTGGTCTAAATGGCTCTCTTCCCTCCCCTGTATTTGGATGTCGTCTGAATTTACTTTGCCCTTGTGACAAGTATAATTTTCACTTGCAGGCTGATTAATGGAACCTGGTTACAGTATCCTGCAGTACGAGAATTTCACATCGAAACTTCAAAAAAATCGTTCGTCGCAGCGGACGACTACAGTCAAGTAACAACCGCCTACAATGTGAAAGGAATTTCATGGACTTCTTCGACCGACACCGTATCTCGTTGTTAATCTCGTTTTAATGCGGAACGCTCCGGTGGCTGTGGAAATCGACTACAAATGGGGACATACTTCCGACAATTACGACCCGAAGGATATTCAACTCTACTTTGCTGGCGAAGGACTCGTGCTGGGATGTTTTTTTATTCATCGCGAACGTAATCGTGTAGCTTAGGATGCAGAGAATAAGTATGAGCGCAAAAATAGAACGTTGGACCCGCCCAGGCAAATTTTCCCTTGTTTTAACCCTGTGAAATAGGCCGTTTCATTGGGCTATGGGTGGTTGTCTGGAACTGTGTAATGGACGAAAAGTTGTTCGAACGCTAGTTTAAAGTGAAGTAGTATAACCTCGGTCATGTATCCTATATATATAAAGTATCATGTATCCTATATATAATTGATCATAAATAACAGAGTCGAAATATATCTTTGCGTGTACGCAATAGGAATCTCTTATAAAATGATCATAAATAACAGAATCTAAATATATCTTTGCGTGTACGCAATAGGAATCTATTTAAAGTGCACATATATTAATCATAATTATATGAATCCATATACATATGTATAAAAAAAATCAGGTAGCCTATAATCAATCTGTTACCTTTTATCTTACCAATATCTGCAGTTATATGAGTTAGTATATTGATTATGAATCAGATATATAACATTTTAGCATACAAAAAATCAACGAATCAATCAGCAGAAACATTAATAATGTTATCAATTCAATATATGAAAATTTTTATCAGTTAAAATATGATTTTTATCATGTTAATCTTCATTCTATGCAATTATCAGAGTACATTAGTATTTTCTGTAGCATATGTATCTTAATGAGATGAAGTGAAAAAAACTGTATCATTATATATCACGTGATCACTATTATTTACCAATATCATTGTTTTATATTTTATTACTTGAATCAATTCATGTACACCATGAATTTTTATTTACTTATATATATATATATATTCACATAGTGTCTGTATCACACTCCTATAAGTCAAATGCAAGTCAAGTTTTTGAGTAATATTCAGTAGTTGTTTTGGTAGCTGACCGAGATGATGGTAAGTGATTTCAATAACTAAAAATATGGAATGTTAGTCCATATATATAAAAGTCTAAAACAAATAAAGAGTGGTCAACCAGATGCTTGCAGGAATGTGATCAGGAATAGAGACGCTAAAGATGACGTATACAATAAGTATGTAGGCTAAGATAACATGCCGTCACCTGTAGTCATTCAATTGTTTATAAAAACATTAGTCCAAGCAAGTCCCTGCTTGAGACAACTACCCCACCCCGACCTATAATTCAAAACGGCCTACGTGATCTGTAGCGTGTCTCATTTGATTGTGTGTTCGTAGAAACTATGTCATTTGTATGTATGTTCATAAATTCGAACTACTGTCTGTTCCTTCATAACTTGTAACAGAGATGGTAGACAGGCAGAACAGAGTTAGCTATCGTCATTAGAAGACCTGTACCTCTTTACCTAAGCTTTATCATGTAGAGGAATAGGATTAGCCATCATCATTGGCAGAAGCGATCAAGCTATCGTTATTAGAAGACTTGTACAATCATATCTGATCTTCACCATGTAAAACTTCAGAAGAATATATAATATATTAGTGTTTTCTACAAGAACCTCCTCACCATGAGTTTAACACATCGTCGTAATATCCAACAAGATAATACCGACTTCGTAAATGATCTACAAACCCCCAGACACTCCATTGAAGATGGAAGTGCAATACCAAACCGACTTAGCGTATAGATTATCGCAAGTCTAACATTACTCATAGGGCGCCTTATCATACAAGGCACAAAGCCCTAATATATAGACATTACATCAAGTCTCCTACGACGTGCACAATGTCGTTTTCTTGCATTATCACAATTACTTCTTCGTCGACGTCCTAAGGATCCCCTTCTTTGAAGTTCAGGAAGCTGTATTCTTTGATTGAAATAGAAAAAAGAAAGAAGAAAATAAAAAATAAAATAAAAACGCCGCCTTTCTGGAGGTACGCAATCTCATCTTCTCTGACGCACAGGACTTACTCCTTCTCCAGGGAACAGAGTCCTTTGCACGAATGACTCACGGTAGGTGCCAACTTGGCGTACTGAAACTGTTAATTATAGATATGATCCTTGATATGAATACTTCAACGATGAATTTATAATGATAATAACAATACTAGTAATAAAACAATTCGTCCGTTGGTTTATCCTCATATCACGAAATAGAATTGAAGTTGTCTCTCTAACAGTTAACTGATTTTTAAACGTGAGGATCACAGTAGTTGCGTCTTTAACTTGTTCCATATCTGGAATTGAATTGGATAATAATTTAGGCCAGAGGTCAAGCACTGGGATCTATGAGGTCATTCAGCGCTGAAACGGATAGGCAGGCTATTGGCAGTAAAAGGGTTCCAAGGTTTAACAGAAGGCAAACCTCGTCATTGGTGTAGGAATCAATTGTTAAGAGAGGGTGGAAAGTAAGATGGAAAAAAGAGAATATGAAAGGGGGTACAGAAAAAGGAACGAAACGGTTTCAGATAGAGGCCGAAGGCACGCTGCAAAGAACCTTAAGTAATGCCTACAGTGCACCGCATGAAGCGCACTGACAGGCGCATCCCCACTAATGGTTTTATATCTAGATGATGACGTGTTCTGTGACGTACAAAATTTCTTCTTTGGAGTGACGTTCGAATGGAAGCCCATGCGCACATATATACGTAAGTGTTGGTCATTCATTTTACTAATACGTTATCTTAAAGCTAAACCCTTGAAAGCGGAATTCTGTTGACATTAGGAAAAACTAAACAATAAATACAAAACTGGTGAGTTCAGCGCAGACTGAAAACAAGATCTTCGAATGTCAGTGAGACTTAGGTAGTAACTTATGACTGTGTGAAAGGGACGTCGTTGAAGCTTCTGATTGGCAGTGCAAGATAAAGCGTATAATAATAACTGGTTATACGTCAAAAGAAACGGGTAGTTACTAGTGAAATGTATCTCCTTTCTGGTGCAACCATTCATGATCTATCTATTCGTATGGAAGGTGTCATGAGGAAGTGTTTCCTTTCATAAGGTTGACTAATCAAGGACATAATGGTGCTTCGTTTTCAGTGCAATACTGATGCTTGTTGTGTGAACGAAGTGAAAGATATGGCTACTAATGTAACTGAAACCCTATGAATCTAGATGCGGAACAAGTTAAAAACGCAACTATTACTATGATTCTCATTTTTGGAAATCAGTTTCCTGTTAGAGAGATCACTACACTTCAATTTCGTGTTGTGAGAATAAACCAACTGATGAATTATAGTTATTACTATAGTAGATTCACACCAACCGTGCATTTAGCCCATCCCTTACGACGCTCCTGATTGGCTGTTGATACGCCAGTCACAGGGCTGGAAACTCTCAGTCTCTCTCGAGAGTTCACATGGGCAGGATGTATGTTCCACCTCTCCTGAGGGATACATTTGAAAGACGTATCCCTCTGGAGTGGTGGAACGTACATCCTGCCTATGTGAACTCTCGAGAGAGACTGAGAGTTTCCGGCCCTGTGATTGGCTTATCAACAGCCAATTAGGAGCTTCGTAAGGGACTGGCCTAAACATCAAATGCACGGTTGATGTGAAAATACTATAGTATTGTTACTATCATTACGAATACATCGTTGAAGTGTTCATATCAAAGTTCATATTTGCGATTAACAACTTCAATACGCCAAGTTGGCACCTACCGTGAGTCATTCGTGCAAAGGACTCTTCTCTGGAAATGGATGAATTTTAATAGCAGAGAACCGAACAATGCATTTCCAAGGACAAACTGGACAAACACAGTCCTTCCTCCATTGCGGGAAGGACAAAAATGGCCACTGGTTTGGTTCCTCAGGAAAAGTCCGATGAAAGACTACATTTTTCGGGATGTACTCGGAAGGTTTTGACTGATCGTTATGATAATGGTCAAAAACTAAGCCTTGCGCATCTGTTACCTTCACTCCTATACAAGTGATATTTTGCTGGTATAGTTATTATTGTCGCGGTGCGCCACTCAGATGTCGCGAATTCACGTCTCCCCCAGGGGTGGGAAAAATCGCCGGTTTGGTATCATGATCAGTTACTGCTGCAGTGTGGGGTCTGCGGTGGGGGGTTGAAACCAACCATCTTTGGAAGCTTGAGTTTCAAGTCAGTGGCTCCTGTGTGCTTATCCCATATGAAAAAGTTTCATCTACTGGAACAATAATAATATTAATAGTCTGCATGAAACGATGCGACCAGTGAGGAAAGGAAGAAAAGGGGAATCGATATAATTCTGAGCGAGGTCGGAATATGCACGGGATTCAAGGCCTCGGGAAACGTGTCACTTCTATAAAGAATCTTTCGCATCAAAAAGAAGAAAGATTCAATTCCAAAGATAAGTTTAGGGTTGGTGGAGGATCCCGACTTACTGGGCGCCATCTCTGAATTATTTTAGCTTTCTGCAAAAGGGAACTATTGAGAGAGCTAACTGTCCGTCCGTCCGCACTTTTCCTGTGCGTCCGGATACGTGTAAAGCCCCTATTACACGTATCCGGTTTCCTATGGCGCCGTCGGTCGCGATGCTAGCATATGTTCAAACCGGAGCGTGTGATAGCAAATCGGCCGTATGAACGCTCACCCACGGCCGGCCGGATGAACTTTCGCCAGTACTAAAGTTGGCCATACGGCCGTCGTACGTCACGACTGAGAACGTAGCGTGTAATCGCTCACCGTATGGTATGACATCAGTGTGAGGCTGCACCTGACAGTGAAAGGTCGCCACCATGGCAAGCTCTTGCGGCAGTGATTTCTTGAGTGACTTCATAGAAATTTATCGAAATGAGCCATGTTTGTGGTTCATTAAATCTAAGGATTATTCAAACAGAGAAGTGAAAAATGCAGCATATGGTAAATTAGTAAATAAACTTCAAGAAATTGATCCTAGTGCTAATAAAGATACTGTTGTTAAGAAAATAAACAACTTGAGGAGCTCATACAATAAAGAGCTGAAAAAAGTGCAAGCGTCTAAAAGTTCGGGGAGCGGTTCAGACTCCATTTATACGCCAAAACTCTCATATTTTCATCTGATGCATTTCATCAAAGACCAAAATGTGGAATGTGAACCATCTGTTTCAAACATGAGCCTTAATACACAGGAAATCAATGAAGAGGTATGTATATATAATCATGTCATATTTTGTTTACAAACAAGAGAAAGCTTACAAATATTCAGTTGAATAATTCACACTATTTCTTTATTTAAATATTTGGATAACTCATTACCATTCAGTAGAAAAGCATACTAAGAATATTATACATTGTCCTGCCATGCAACTTTTCCTTCGTTATTAAAGTAATTCATGAATGTATCTCGTACTTTCTTAGCAGCATTGGGGGTATTTCTCATAGTCCCTCTTTGCAAGCCTGCTAGTGATTTGTTCGACTTGACTCATATTATCTTCAGCTTGTTCATCAGACTCATCTGGGATAGAATACCTGATACATTTTGCACGTAAAAAATTATGAAGTGCACAACAAGCCAATACTACATTTTTAGTATTTCTTGGTAATAAATTTATAGCAGTTTGAAAGATACGAAAGCGTGAAACTAAAATTCCAAACACGCTTTCGATAATTCTGCGAGCCCTGCTCAGGCGATAATTAAAGATCCTTCTCTCATATGATAAGAACTTTTGACTAAAGGGTCTTAAAAAGTCAGTTCTCATAGCAAAAGCTTCATCGCCTATAAACACATAAGGTAATACTTTCTCAGAACCTTCAATTTTATTTTCTTGCGGAAGATTTAAATGTCCTTTGCACAATTTGTCATAAAAAGTGGTCCTGTTTATTACCCCTCCATCTGAAATTCGTCCATTGATGCCGAAATCACAAAGAATAAATTCATACTTTGCATTGGCAATGCCCATTAGTACCATACTATGGAAACCCTTTTAATTGCAGTAGAATGATCCTGATACTGGAGGTGGCACAATCTTGACATGTTTGCCATCCACAGCTCCGACACAGTGTGGAAAATTCCAGACTCTCTCAAACTCCTTTGCGATTTCTTCCCACTCATGCTGTGTTGATGGAAACTGAAAAAAATAGTAATAGAGAATTATTTAACATATAAGGTTTATAGACTATGCTAGAATGAACTGGAAGTTATTTAAATAAATACCTATTTTACTTATAGAATTTTAGAACTACTATTTCTTTCTTTCAAAGCAGAATTTCCATATTTATGTTACTCATTATTTTGCTTTTTTTTCAGCAATCTCAAGAAGACGATCTTACTGAAGAGAGGGAAACCCAACATGAGGATGATTCATCGCTACTGCCTTCACGGCAGACTACATCAGTCCTACCGGCACCACCAAAAAGGCGCAGATCGGTTCAAGGCAAAGCTGATCACGTTTTGGACCTTGTAGCAAAAAGGCTGGAAGCACCTCCAAATTCGGAATATGATGTGTTTGGTATGTATGTGGCTAAAACGTTACAAAGCTTGCATTTAGCAAACCCGGGGATGTATCCGGTTGTTAAAAAGCTAATAAATGACGCTATCTTCGAGGGTGAAATGGGCACATTGACGCCCTATTCACGAATTGCCCAAAACCAAGCTCCATCTCTATCTAGCACTCCTGTACCTACTCCAAGCCCAAGTCACTACCAAGCTCCATCTCTGTCTAGCACTCCTGTACCTACTCCAAGCCCAAGTGCGGATTACAATGATGAGACATGATATTCTCCAAATGTAATGTAGGTACACATGTACATTTATGAACCTTGGATACTCTGGAATAAAGTTTGAAACTTCTTTATTTTTTTTAATTAACCTGGTATGAAATGTTTCATACTAAAACGAGAAATTATAGTTATTTGTGCAAAATAAACTTACCTTCAGATATTTTCGGCCTAAACATTTGTAGATTGCTGCACATGTTTCTGGGATTATTGCACTGAGAGAAGGCTGCGATATAATTGTTGTAAACTTTAGATCGCTATATGTTCTTCCTGTAGCAAGAAATCTCAAAGTGGCTGAAAGACGCTCATGTGGACTAATTGCTTCTCTCATGCAAGTGTCCTTTTTTTCTATTAAAGGTGATACCTGACTTAAGAGTTCCAAATATGTGTCATGATCCATTCGCATGTAGTTAAACCAGTCATCTTTTTCTAGTGCTAGTTCCTTCATTAAGTTAACATGAGAGTATTTTTGTCGTTTACGCAGCCAATGTTTGGACCAAATCTTCCTTTTTCTTGTTTTCACCTTCAAACAGCACGCTAGAGCAATAGCAACGAGATTGTCGTCGAGAGAAGACATGTCACTCCTCCACCACAAACAGTGCCACACTCACCCACTTGCCACCGGCCGTTCAAATACGTGTAATAACTCTAGCCGTAGGCCAGAATTTTCCTACGGCGCCGTAGGCCAGGTTGGCCGTAGGAAACCGGATACGTGTCTTAAAAACTTCTGAGGATAGAGGGCTGCAAATTGTTTTGCAGCCCTCTAGCCTCAGTAGATTTTATTTTATTTCAGGTTAAAGTTAGCCATGATCGTGCGTTTGCCACCGTTATAGTTACCAAAAATACAGGCAATCACCGGCCGTGGCTGAATGTTTCATGCACCCCGGCTGTGGTTCATTGCCGTAGCTGAGGTTTTCATGCAGCATTATAGACTACTGCTGCTTCGACAGGGAGGTAACGTTTTCTGGCTCGGTTTGTTCGTTAGTTGTTAGCTATGTTATGTAGAGAGTGAAGTATATCTTAGTTTTACCAACTCACTGCCACTGAGCTGAATAACAGTTCCCCTAGGGCTGGCCCGAAGGATCAGATATTTTACTAGGCTAGAAAGTAACTGGTTACCTAGCAACGTTACCTATAGCTTATTGTGGGATACGAACCACATCTAGAAATGAATTCCTATCGCCAAAAATAAATTCCTCTGATTTCGCGTTGGCAGAACTGGAAATCAAACTCTAACCATGAGATCGGTAGTCGAGCACTTAACCGACTCGTCCAACGAGAAACTGATGTCACGTAGACAACTATTTGTAGATATGTACGGAAATATGACCAAAGGCCTGGTGGCTGACACCTGTTCATGGGGGTGAAAGTGGGACTTCTGGGGAGAAACGACCTCCTTTGAAAACTTGAACTTACTCGATTTTTGGTGGGATTCTGAAGTCTTAAAACGTTATTATTTTTGTTACTATTACTCGACGCACTTTGTCTCAACGGAGAATGAGACTCCAGACTAGAAGGTCCTGGCCTTCCCATTTCCACCTATTACATTCACACACAACACACAAAACACACACACACACACACACACACACAGCCAAAATTACGCTCCTGGCTTTACTGACATTTAGCTGTCATCTTTTAATGTTTACCATCACTAGTTTCAGTTGTTAAGTAACAAATAAAAGTGTGTGGTGTCGTCATCTTTTAATGTTTACCAACACTAGTTTCAGTTGTTAAGTAACGGTGCTGTGGCGAAATTGGGAAAAGGACGAAAAGGACGAAAAGGCCGAGAGGATCCAGGGAAGGGAAGCGCGAACGTAAACGACGGAGGATTCTCCAGACGAAATGTAGAACTGAAAGTTTCATATTCATGGCTGAACACATATTGCTCGTAAAACTGTCGTCAGAGACTTTTTATGGCTTCGTACTTCAATGTTTTCATTATCGCTCTTTCATCTGATGAATGGATAGGTTTGCGTTTATCTGCCTTTGTAGAAAACACCTTCGGGTACAAACGCTGAGGAGCGTCCGCTCTTCTCCCTGACCCACAGTTTCAATGCTTTTCGAAGATCAAAATTAATATTGCTTGAGAACTGGATTATGTATAATATATATATATATATATATATATATATATATATATATATATACATATATAATATATATATATATATATATGTATATGTGTGTGCATGTATGTATGTATGTTGAGATATATATTACATATATCTCATATATCTCTATAACCATTTCCCAAAGTCAGAGGTGTTCTATAAAAGATTAACTCAAACATTACCTCCGTGTTCATCATTCAAAACATTTCATGCGGAAAATGTCCACAGCATTGGTCATTACACGTAACCGTACGGAAGTTTCAGAAACAGCGTCAACATCCATACGTACATCGTGTTGGTGTTACCCCTAATTTATAAGAACTGTTACGCGTATTGGATATCTCGTCTGTCTATTGTCTTCCATTCTCTGTGACGAAACTATTTTAAAACTTTATAGTTCACTTTTTAATTTATCCTAACATTGTAACCAAATCTTTGTCTAACGTTTATCATGACAACCTTTCCTCATTCCTTGGATCTAAGTTCCATGGACAATTCAACTTCTGTTCCAAACCTTGTCCAGAGACTGAGATCTCTTGCTTGTTTCACCTGTTCTCTCATTCTTCCATCAACCTTTTCATGAACTCCCATATACGTGTATGACTCTACTACCATCCAAACTAATATTGACTGATCAATTTTTATAGCTTATACACTTAACAAAAAATTCCAAAACCTTTCATGCGTCCACACAGCTCCTCTTCATTAGGCAAACATCAGTCACAACCTTTCTTCTTATCCCATAATTTTGCCTTTGCACATCCTGTCTTCTCCTTAGCTGTTCACGTCGGCTCATTCATAAACATACCGGTGTTGACCAGTCATGTCAGTTTAACACACCATTGTCTCATGTACAACAGACCAATCACTTTTCCATCTACATATTCTAAGAAACGTTTCGTTTTCTGGTGGCAATCAGCAATTACATTCTACTCCTCCCGTATCCAACAGCATCGACATGACAACTTTGATCATTGTCTCTGAAAACAATTTTCAAAACCTGGCTTTTCCTCTTTGCTCTCAAACGTCTCGCGGCTGTTTCATTGTTTCATCCTAAACCACCTTCATTCTGTCATCCTCACCAAAGGCCAAACATGGTCGGCCGAATTTCCATGAGAACAATACTTGCCAACCTATTGACCAACCTCAAGCATTAGGATGGACATCACAGACAGAAGCGCGGAGAGGGTCCGAGGTAGAAGGATTTCAAGACGGAACAAGAAAGCAAAGATACACTGCTTGACCGCGGGAGCAAAAAAGAACGACTTCCTCTTCTGCATCCTCTGTCGCATCGGTTCGTTTGCACCTGGGTCATTACTATTAATTAGACATTTCGCTTAAGTGCTGCTGCTGCTGCATCTGCTGCACGTTTGAAAAGGTCTTTTGTTTCTTCTTGGCAGGCCTTTTTTTTTTTTTTTTTTTTTTTTTTTTGTACTGTAGTCAGTGAACATTATAAGACTTCTAATTTTAAACCTTCCCAACGCATAAATCTCTCTCTCTCTCTCTCTCTCTCTCTCTCTGCTTGTGTACGTCCACGTGAGTAAAGAAGTTTTAAAAGGGTATCACTATAAAAAAAAACCACTGTACTTGCATTAGACATTATTGTTTAATAATAACGTGTATGAATAAATATTTTCGACTATCACAACCTTCAAGGATGTCGCCTCTCTCTCTCTCTCTCTCTCTCTCTCTCTCTCTCTCTCCTTTCTTTTATTACGCTACATTGTTTGGAAAAAATCTGTGGATCTCAGATCACAAAAATCTGACGAGTTAGTTTATCAGTGTGATGGTGTCATAAAACCTTCATGCTGGGCTCATGACATTAAAGCAAACAGTATTATATCCATGGTGTCGAAAATAAACAAAATTGGTAAATATGAAGTGGCTGCCAAAAAAAAACCTTTCATCCGGTGATTTTTACGCGGGTCATAAAACGTGACCAGTCCCACAGCAAGTGTTAACTTGGAGAAGAGGATCTGAAGATAAGGTCATCCGAGTTAGACATTGCGAACCAGAGGGCCACTGAGGTAGCAAATATTAGTTCCCGGTGGGGTCAAACTCAGGGATACGTTGAAATGATGACAGTTCCTGACACAGTATACTTTTTGCGCACTCTTGGAGTATGCCTACAAACTTCTTCGATGTTGTTCTTGTTGGGGTAGGAAAGGTCTATGGACGAACCTAAAAAGGTCTGAAAAAGGTGTTTCTCATTGAGTTAAAGATACAGGAATTTTGGGATAGGATATTTATGATTTATTCATTAGAATGAAAATGTGTCGGTTGAACAAGAGCTTATTATAATAGACCATGTCCAATTACGCTGTCGAAAACATAGCTAAATTGTCATGCCTCCAGTGCGCCTAAGATTCTGAACCATATCGCCGTAAAGTCCATGCAAAACCAAATTAGCGACCACCGCCCTAAATTCCATTCTAGATAAAGTATACCATGACATTATATATATATATATATATATATATATATATATAATATATATATATATATATATATATATATATATATATATATATATTTAAATAACTTTAAAGTTTACCAATAGATGACTAATACATATACTGTGTAATTGCCACGTGGTTCCTCAATTACCAGCAAAATTCTATAGAGATAGAACGTAGGAGCTCAAATTTATGAGACAAATTTTGATTTTGATGGTAGTAAGTAAATATTTTTATCTTTCTGTTATTTGCTATAACATCTAAACATTCATAAAGATTATTTTTCAATTATAGCATAGTTTTCCTTATGGTTTAAAGATTCTATACCATTAAAATTAATAATTTAAGGCTTCTTGGTGTGGACTGGTAAGTGTTTTTGTACCAAATGGTAGGGATAGGGCAAGTTGGCTCAAAATAAATAGTAAGCCTATTTATTTATATAATTTACGTTTTGTTTCTGGATTTTTGTAAGGATAATGAGATTATTTGCTCTAACAAGTTGCAGCCCCTGGATTTTAGTGTTTATAGACCTCTGTGAAAATATGTTAACAGGGCATGTGATTCGTGGATGACTGGTAATCCAGGATCAAGTATGCCCATCTATGACATTCCTGGTAAAGTTTCCTCGGCTTTACCTCTAGCTGTCACTTATTCTAAGGTTTTAAATGGGTTTAGGATTGATGGAATTTCAACTTTGAATTACAGACTATTTCAAGATTTTGATTTTACGGGTGGTTATGTAACAGATTGAGATGTCCGAAAAGACACATGGGCTTCAGATCAACCATCACCGTGATACAGAGTTTAAGAACTGCTCCTGATGAATCAGAAGAAAGCGCAGCTGCATACAGCCTGTGTTTGGTAACCAAGCCAGGAAAGGTGTGGGTCCAGTGCAGGGCATGTAACATGTGGAAGCATGATGACTACTGACGACGATTTATTTGACACCTGCCACAATTACAACTAGATGATGATCTGAAGTAATACTAATGCTTTATATTTTGTATTTTGGAAATTCAGAGGGTATATTTGTCATTTGATTGAAATGCAATGTAGTAATTTTCTTTTAATTGTCAATGTGCCAACTTAACCCATAGTGTGTGTCAACTTACCCCGTATACGGGACAAATTGGTACGAAAAAGTTATTATTTTCTAAAGCTTATTGTTACCTTATGTTGAAAGCAAACAACAATTATTTTGCTATATGATAGTGACGAATGTTAATACTTTTCAATGATGGTAAGAATTTTGCAAAAATGTTTGTTTTTTATTCCCAATAACCAAAATTGTAAAAAGTGGGCCAATTAGCCCCGGTTTCCCATATATATATATATATATATATATATATATATATATATATATATATATATATATATATATATAAAACAAAAGGAGCTGAAAGAGACGTCATTAACTATTTATCCGTGTATAATAAAAGCTGACGTTTCGAGAATAAGCCTAATTTTCGACGTTGAAAAATACAATGATGAAATATAAAAATATAAAAACGACTCATGCTGGAGACATTTACCGAGACAAGCATGAAGAATGAACAAAGTTTATAAAACAGAGGGGAACTACGGACTGAGTGATGCCAAACAGAGGAGCGGAGACAGAGGTAAATTCAAGAATTAGGTGAGTAAAGGCACTGAAATCTCAGCTATTTTATCATCAGGGGTTTCGCAGGAAGCAAGACTTAGGTCTAATAGGAGCGCCGTCCATAAGATTCACCAGTGCTCATCAAATTCTAATAAGTGTCGTTACAATTAACTTTCTGGTCAACCAGACCTTTTAGAAATCTATCTTTACGATCTCCCAATCAAAAAATAGTAGAGAAATCAGGTACACCAATTTTCGGAAATTTGGACTTATCGTTGAAACTACTCAACAATTTCTGAATATGATCAATCATCGCGGTTAAGAACACCCGCACCTCTACTGTATTCTAATTTAGAAATAATAATAATAATAATAATAATAATAATAATAATAATATTCACTTTCCTAAGATTTCTGAGGATTTCCAAATCTTGCGTTTTGAAAAAAGCAGTTCAAAACAGGTGGCCCGCAGTTGACAGAACGTGTGTTCTTTTCGTGCCATTATTGATAATACTATCAGCAATAGCAGTGATATTAGTATCAGCAGTTTACTTATCTCAGTTTATTCTGGCGCTAGTATCGTGCTGACCTAAAAATAAGCAGCATACGAGATATCTCCTCAGATGCTACCAGTTTTTGCGAAGTCCGAGTGCGATAAACAGATATATCTTTGAATCAAGTTATTTTGTGATATCATTACTTCGGAGGAGGGTACGGGTGAGGGGATAGAACAAAAGACGTGTAAAAGAAGAAGAAGAAGAAGAAGAAGAAGAAGAAGAAGACGAAGAAGAAGAAGAAGAAGAAGAAACGCTCGAAGAGGAGGATGCAGCAGACGATGATAAGGAAAATCGTTTCTGTGATGGAAGCTCAGCTAATGAGGGATTAGACGCAACTCTTTATGTGCTGAGTGTTTCATGGCCGGGTTACATCCAGCTCGGCGGAATCTCATTTCGGCCTTTTAATCAGCATGGTAATGTCTTTACCTTGGCTAAGTACATTAATTAGATATGAAGGTGATACGGCACAAACGCTGCCCTCCATTTCTGGAGAAGGGCGCTTTGTGGAAATACTGGCCGCGGCTCTGTTCTTCCGAGCAGCTCTGTCCTCAGTTTGTGCTCTCTCTCTCTCTCTCTCTCTCTCTCTCTCTCTCTCTCACAAATGGATTACTGGCATAATTATGTGTTGGATTGTATGTGTATGTTTACGTGTAAGCGTGCTCGTGCGGGCGCGCAGGAACACTCGCCAAATGCGGATCTAGAGGTAATGATTACAATTCCTCTCTCATCCTGGATCAGCGGCAAAGGTCATTAAGATGAGAAACCGGTAACAGTTAATAGCTCTGGCGATAATAGTAAATAAAATACCATATATGCGCCATAAATTCAACACTTCAAAGTTTGTGCAGATTTACCTTCATTCTACATCGTATAAACAAAATACACACTCACTCGCATACGCGCACAAACATGTGTATTTACATCAACACTTAGATATACTGTATACACACACACACCATACATACCTACACACACATACATACATACACACACACACACACACATATATATATATATATATATATATATATATATATATATATATATATATATATATATATTTACGGTGAGTTTAAACTTCAGTCCTAAAATTCTGTTTGATTACTTAGTACATATAACTACCCTTCCCCCACTCTCTCTCTCTCTCTCTCTCTCTCTCTCTCTCTCTCTCTCTCTCTCTCTCCGTGTGTGTGTGTGTACTCGCGTGTGTGATTAGGTCCCGGATCCTGTTGCGAAAAAAAAAAAAATCCTATGAAGAAGATTCCTTATATTCTTTTGAAGAGGGTGAAAAATAGGACAGGCGTGAGAGTCCTCACAATCAAATTATCCTACCGGATTCTGCCGAGCCGGGGCGGGAGTCGAAGCGATTGTACCGAGCGAGATTAATTACGAGGGTCAAGATTACAAGGCATCGCTACGCTGTTTATTTCGGCCGAGTCCCACAAAAATGCCTGGAAGCTGAAGCACGGCGTTTTCTCTAATTGGAAAAAGAGGCGGAGAAAAAAAAGGAGAGGAAAAGCGCTGTCATTTCATAATGGTGAGCGCATCCTGCTTTCTGCGCACTGCTTCCATTCGTGAAAAAGGAAGGCGTGATTGGGGCGGAGTCGAACTTTTCAACAGCCCTGGGCGGTCTTGCAACAACGGATTATCATCACGAGCCCAATTTCTATAAGTGTTGGATTAGCTGCCTCTCTGTCTAGAGGGACAATCAAGAGAGAACGAAATGATTTCGGGCATTAGCGGCTGAACGTCCAATTATGAGACTGCGCTCTCACGCCGTTCGTGAAAAAAAAAGAAAAAAAAATTGTGTTCACTTCTCCCATTAGAGGTACATCCTGGAATCTTTCTCGAATAAGTTGGAAGGTCATCAGCATCTCTTTTTACTTCATTTATTCTATTGTTACGGAAGCTAATTGGGAATAAGCTGAGCTGCAAACCTATCCGTGCGCTACGCTATGCCAGTCAGAGTTTTTAAAACAATTTCGAAAACCTGATCTAAAATGTAATATGAACTCATATTTTGCATCAAATATTAATTCTTTCAAAATACGAGTTGAGACTAACGAATAACTAAATAACATGAGTATTGGCGGGAGAGCGTCGCTATTGATAGCGAATATATAGCGTTAAATATACAATTATCGAAATTCCTTGCACTACGTCGCTTTTGGAAAAACGCCAATGGCACAGACAACTCAGGGGAACTGGACAGTGAAATATGGTATGCAATCACCGCGGGCTTCCAACATTGGCTGTCAAATCCGGAAAATCAGACACTAATTTATCATTATGGTTGTGTGTGTGCGTGTGTGTTTGTATTTAAACTGGGCTTATTGAGATAAAGTTTAATTTCGTCTCTTCTTTAGTACCCTTAACACACACACACACACACACACACATATATATATGTATATGAATATATATATATATATATATATATATAGATATATATATATATATATAAGTCATATCACATTTCCGTGATTCATATACATATATCGAGCTACAATGTCCTTTAATATCTAATTCGCTCTACCTCGGAATTAATATATTTTCATATATGCTTAACCGAAGGGGAATTTTTCTCGATAATAGATTTGCCTGGACCAGGGCGCGAACCTATGGATCCTTTCAAACCCAGGAACGTCAGTGAAGC
>NC_087205.1:64774198-64834198 GCF_015104395.2 Macrobrachium nipponense | reverse complement strand
ACCTATTATTGCATTCATTCACCGATGTCCTTACACAAAAACAATTTTACATTCTATACGAATAAATACTGTTAGTATTAGGCCTCAATGTCAACAAACCTTTACTGCAAGAGATAATATGCAGGATATTATTAGAAAAAATGATTGTTAGATATAGGAATAATCACACCGTAATATCTGTAAATTGCTTGAGTAATTCTGCAAGGGCGTAGCAATCTTTTTGTTAGGCGGGTTTGTGGGAAGGGAGGGTTGGCGTTTTGTATTGTGCGCTGTCCCTGCATCCCTCTCCCTCAGTCAACAAAACATTCTTGTATTGTTTTTTTCTAAGAAATATCGTGAATGCTTTGTAATAATTTAAGTGGCAACGTTTATGCAAATGCATGTTATTTTCTCTTAAAACAAAAAATAAAGTATTCTAAGTTTATGCTACCAAAAACTTGGTACTAGTAAAGGATGATCACGTTTAGACCATTATACGAGAATACTTGCTAACTTCGCAAATGACATGACGGCACAGAGGAAATGCTGTGAAATTTAACTGTCATGGTTGATACCAAAAATATTTGTACGATTATTAGAAAAAACGAAACGTTAAAAGGAAGAAATTGACTTTAGCAATCTGAAAAAAAGGACGCATACTGAACTACTGAGTGGATGTTGGATACTAAAACATGTTCTACGTCCATTTTGTTCATATTGTACAACATGCAGTCAAGCTGCCACACTCATCATAACATCTAGATAGACCCATATGTTAATATAATACTGATTCGAATGAGAGGGAGCCACAAGGTCGGATAAGTCGGTGTCTGCCGTCTAGCCCAAAGCCCGAGATCCAGAGACCTTGGTCTTTGGGTCTAGACATCGTCGGGGCACTAGGGTATGGGTGGGCTGTGGAGGCAACGTGATGCTGTAAAAGTAAAAAGGAAGGAAAACAACAACAACAACAACAACAGCAATAATAATAATAATAATAATAATAATAATAATAATAATAATAATAATAATAATAACAACAACAACAACAACACAATAATAATAATAAATAATAATAATAATAATCATAATAATAATAATAATAATAAAATAATAATAATAATAATAACAATAATAATAAATACTTACAGAAGCATGAGCGTCGAAATGGAGAAACAAATCCAATTATATATCGGTACATATATTAAAACATTAATATCGACAGATTTTTTTTTTTTTGTATATGTACTCATATATAACTGTGGAGTTGTTTCATCATTTATAATAATAATAATAATAATAATAGTATACTGGGAGGTGAAAACAGTGACCTTAGATTTCCCACATTTCCCTTTTAACCTGAGCTTTACCCCAAGTACCTTCTGATTACCCCTAAATTAGGGCATTTTACTCTAAAGTGAAAGCACTGATATAGACACACACACACACACACACACACACACACACACACACACACACACATATATATATATATATATATATATATATATATATATATATATATATATACACGTAGTTTTTGATGTGAAGGAGAAACTATATCATTGGAAATGGGAAAAGCAACTGATACAAACGAAGGAAAATATTGGCTTCTGCAAGCGCCACCCACGGTTCTGTAGGTCATGAGACGTATTAGTCGTCCAGTGCAAATATGCAATGTAGCAGTTGCACCTTTCAACGAGATCAGCGGACCTCGTCAGCCGTGCATTTATTTCCTAGGAGTTCCTCGCTGGACAAGTGGTTTTCGCCCTCGGCTGCCAATCCGGCGGTCCGAGGTTCGATTCCCTGCTCGGCCAACGCGGAATCAGAGGAATTTATTTCTGGTGGTAGAAATTCATTTCTCGATATAGTGTGGTTCGGATCCCACAATAAGCTGTAGGTCCCGTTGCTAGGTGACCAATTGGTTCCTAGCCACGTATCTAATCCTTCGGGCCAGCCCTAGGAGAGCTTATTTCCCAGGATTCCTGTCTCACACTCGATTCTCACAAATACCCTTTAATATTGAATATCACTCCATGACTACGTCCTCTGTCTTGCATCTTTCAGAGATGGTAGAACTGAATTCGATATAGAATTTAGGGCAAAGACCAAGCACTGGGTCCTATTAAGTCATTCAGCGCTGAGACGGAGATTGGGGGCATGGTGGTTGTGTGAGGGGCGTGAAACAGTGCTTGGCTCAGCACAAATGAGTTCATCGCGATATTCCATAATTAGGTCAGCTTTTTATAACTGGTCGATTGTTGAAATAATACTGGTAGTGACAGCACTGTACACCCCGCTTTTCACGTCATAAGTGCCGAATAACAAAATTGCTCATTGCTAGGGATTGGCATAAATTTATTTAAATTCTTAGGTTTTCTATTGTCCTGAGTTTTATTTTGCCAGATAGACGGAGTTTAAAGAGGCTAGTGATATCTGTTAACCTACTGAGGTTTATTTGGCTTCGTGCTGACATAAATGTCAGTGTCTGGTAGCCTGGCATTTGAATGTAGTGCAGTTGTTGACGGATAGTCTCGTAGACATAAATTAGTAGTCTTAAGATTTATTAAAATTGGGACAAACTAATTATTGAATAGTAAGCCACTAATAACTGTCATCGAAAATTAAAAACAATTTTAATGGATCCGGCCAAAGTTTTGATATCAGGAAAGTGATATCCAGTGACTGCGAATAGCGATGGATGAAAAGTGGAATGACACGTCATATAGTGAACGCCGGACACTAAAGCTAAGAAATGTTCCATTCAAAGTTCGTGTGCATATCATCTTTATCACGAGACTTGGAATAATTAGGGTAAGGTCACCTTAACTTCATAGATTTTTTGTTATGAAGTTTGTTTTGATTGCCATCGTTTCAGATTGTACATTCTCTAGAGCCTTTTCCCTACGCATGCGCACGAGTAAAGGTAGCTTAACGTAAAGTGCGTGTGGTAGTATGGGCCTTCGAAGTCGTAATTGGTTCATCGTGGCAATTTCTCATTTCATTGAGATCAACAATATGAAAAATATTCTATGTAGCGCAGTAAGTGGATCACTTTGTGAACTAGTTTTTAGAAATATCTGCTCTTGAAGTTCTGAATGAATGCTGTGACTGTTGTATACTGCTGAAAATAAAAATCTGTATAGTTTGAAGTTCTGTAGTTTAAGGCAGAGTAATGTAATGTTTGAAGTGGTACTAAGCAAGGACTGAATGATTAGTTTTAAGATTTGGAATGCTGTTCAGTGTGTTTATTAGGTGGGTTGTTGGGTAGTAGAGGGAGTAGGCATGGGCGTGGGTGGGATTAACTGCTTGAATGAACTTGGGATTGAGGTTTTTATTTTAAGAAAAGTTGGATTTTCGGAAATTTTGGAACTTGTTCGAGTTTCCAGAAAAGTTTTCAAGGAGTTAGAATTTGTAAAGTTAGCTGTAGCACCACATAATTCTCGAAATTCAAGCAGATCTGCTGTAATTTACACGTAGAAAGAAGTCATCATTGATTTGTAAAGTATATATACCAGTACCTTATTTTAAGCCTTTGGTTTGATTTTAATTAGGCATTAAGCCAGTTTTTAAGTTATTTGGTTTATAGTAAGCAATTTTGTGAGCTGCCAAGCTGGTATCAAAAGTGTCATTATCAGCAAGGAAAGCATCAAATGTTCTTCAAAACTTGGCTGAAGAAGGAATAGATGTACCCGCACCATCACAATCGGGAATTTGGCGTAGAGTGATCAAGGATGCTGCAGAAGGGGTCAAGAACCGGCTGAAAGAAATTTGGTGAAGAAGAATTTTGCTTGCATTTCGATGGGAAGAGAATTGACAAGAAAGAATATCAGGTGGTCTGTGTAAAGAATTCTGCAAGAACTCTACACCTTGGCATTTTGGCTTGTGAAAGCGGATCAAGTGAGGACATCTATATCCCAATGCAAGCCCTGCTAGATGATTACAAAGCATGGAAGGGTGTCAAAATGATTATTTCTGACGCCACAGCGGTCAATACAGGCCATAAAAGCGGCGTTGTTGTTAGACTTCAGAGACAGTTCAGACAAAAGGGACCAGAAGAGCCTCAGTTTATTGGTGGCCAACATTAAATTCTCGACCTGGTTCCAAAGCACGGGATGGATTCCTTTTTCCCAACAAAATCACGGTCAAGTATCAACTATAGTTCCATTGAAGATGTTTTGGCAGGTGAGGACTTACAAAAAACCCATTCTGGCACAGAAATGATGGAAACGCGTGAAAACCCAGGATGGAGAGATGACTTCAGGTTTCTTTTTGAACTCTGTGAAGCAGATCATTTTTTCCAGATGAAGGGAAGATGACCCCATGTCAAATGGCAGAAGCTGCCCTCCCTTCATAGTGCCAGGTGAAATTCACGGGCAATCTTTACAATGATTGCTTTTTTTCTCCTTCTGAAATGGAGAGATCAGTTGAAAGCTACTTTTGACTTCATCGCAAATACATGGGCGAAGGCATGGTTCTCAAATCAGCACTATTTAGAAGAGTCTTACAATGAGCTGCGTCCTGCTGTCTCTAAATTGAAGTGTCCTAAGGCTTTAGAAGTTTTTCCACCCGCTGGATAAAGCAACGATCAGTGCTTGTTGTGCCTCACTCAAATATGGTGCCCGAACGAGGTGTGAAGCTGATGGAAGAGCTTCACAGCACTTGCAAAACTGACAGAAATCTTAACAGCAAGTTCATAAACAGTAACTCACAGATTTAAAGCCAATTTTGAAAGGTTTACTGTACGCTATATTCATTTGTAAATAAAGACTTCTATAAACGACAGAATTTTCTTTTGATGCTGCAACCTAATACAACAACTCGCTAGGCGCGGGAATTTTTTTCACAATTTGACAAAACGAAAGGTATTTTTATGAGTTTTAGGCAAAAGTTCATCCTTTTCCACCACAGCCTTTTAAATCTGAAATAATTCCTATTCCCACCGTACTAGTTTTAGACATTCACCTCTGAAAACAAGGCGTCAGCAAGTCGCCGAGTGACCAAAGGTTCTGTTTCTTGGAAACATCTGAAGTTTTGGGTAAATCTCGTGACCTATCACGTCCAATTTGTTACAACAGCTGCTTAAAAATCTTAGTGCAGATCCTTCACACATTAGTGCTTATGAACAGGCCCGGAATGTATGTTTAATAGGTGTTATAAGGAGGAAGCTCTTGTTGGAGTTGGGAGTGTCAAGTATTCTTGACAGTGGGCTTCTGTTAACTGGAAATTGATCTATATTTAAATAAATTGTAAACTACTTCATCATACAAGCTTTATTTTAAACTTAGAACCTAACATATACCTTCAGAAATTCTTCTTCTAAATATTTGTAGTGATGAAAGTATAATATATACATCTAATCTGCGAATTGTAATTTGAAGAAATGTCTTGCTGGGAAGTGTGCAGAACTTTTGACACAGGGCCTCAGTAATACTACAATTTTTTCTTTATTGATTTATGTTGGGAACTCATTGCAATCAACATTTCGCTATTTTTGCTCAACTTAGAATTGTTTTAATGACTCACTTTTGAACTTTTTATCAATAATTACATTAACAACATTTACAAAACAAGGGAGGAAGTGTTAAGATGCTCTGTTAGAGACCTAGTAATCTCCTTTATGACTTGTTTTTATTTTAATTAATGTAAGTGTAAGCCTTAATAGCTGTCGAGTTCCTGCAACGTAAATGTAAAGTCATTATTTGGCATTTAAGTGAGAGAGAGAGAGAGAGAGAGAGAGAGAGAGAGAGAGAGAGAGAGAGAGAGAGAGAGAGAGAGAGTCTTTAATAAATGATTCTGAAGGCGAATCAGAGAATTAAAGGTAAATTTGGACTTTAACTAAGGAGCTATTTAGATTCTCCCCCTCCCCTTTCTCTCTATCTCTCTCTGTTAAACGCCGATTAATGTCTTTACGTTAAGGCTTCCATAACTCAGCAGGTGAGAGAGAGAGAGAGAGAGAGAAGGGGTGGGGTGAGGAGAGAATTTAAATAGCTCTTTTATTAAAGTCCAAATTTACCTTTAATTCTCTGGTTCACCATCAGAATCATCTATTACAGATCTCTCTCTCTCTCTTCCTCAGTTAAATGCCAAATAATGTCTTTACATTAAGACTTCTCAACTCATTAGCTATTGAGGCTTACACTTACAATTAATAAAAAAAACTTAGTCATAAATAGAATTATTAGGTCTCTAACAGAGCATTTTAGCATTTGCACTCTTGTTATGTATATGTATTATATTTCATGTGGGTAATTTCAGTAAAAAAAATTAACATTTCAATTTTTTTTTTGCCAAGGAGATTTAGTATCGTTCTGAAGGGATTAAAAAGATACAAAGATATTAGAATTACGAAAGCTGACAAAGGGGTAGCATTGTTATCATCAATAGTTCAGAATATAGGGTTAAAATGTACAGGCTACTAGATGATGAACTACTTATGCTAAAATAGAGAATCCTCCAACAATCCAAAAGCTTCAGAATACCTTTAATCAGAATGTGAAGAAAATAATCGGTAGGTAATGGGAAGGACATGCTATGCAATAAATTATTCTCAAGTAAATTACCTGAACTTGCATATATATATATATATATATATATATATATATATATATATATATATATATATATATATATATATATATATATATATATATAGCAGCCCCAAAATACACAAGGAGGGCTGCCCAGTAAGCCCTATTATTCCAAGTTTTATTCACCCATGAAATTCTTAAAGGGGAAACTAGAGTTTACATTCTTAGTCCAAATTAAATAATTTGTTTTGATTTACTCCACAATCAAAAATACAGTACATCCATCTTTAAACAAGTTGACTGCAGGTAAACAGCAACATCTCAGAATATGACAATTTTTTCCCTAAAAGTTCAAATGCTTGAAACTTCAATTTCTTTATTAGTGAAACTTCCTATGATATCTCATGGTATAGTGATTTCTCAGTTTCATTGTCATTCAGATGACTAAACTATGCCATTTATATTTCGATAATCTTACTGTGATCTGTGCTTTAAAGCCCAATGTCAAGAAATCTGACACGATAAAATGCTTCATAAGCCGGAAACAGGTTGCATTTGATCCTTCTCCTAAGGTATGTGCATTTATAGGTAGAAACCTTCTTTAGACTGCACATTTTATCGAAATCGGACCTGGACATTACAGGAATTTATTACGATCGCTGAGGGTTACCACAGATTGTGGAATTTTGTTGCGACGTTCATGTACTACCATTCTTCCAGGGAACAATGACTCATGAGTTTCCTTTGCTTACTGTCCTCTCTTCCTGAGAAGTGTTAACCGATACCAGGTAAAAAAAAAAAAAAGAAAAGTCACAGAGAAAAGGCTACATCAATCTTTCTTAGATAGTGACACCCAAGGGTTTTAACCTGGTGTGTTCAGCACAAGATCTTTGGAATCACCGTAAAAACATAAACAAAAGGCTGTAAATATAATTTAGATAATGGCCCTCAAGAAATATTGTGAATTTTTCCCTGTGACTTTATTACCATCCATCATAAATTAATGTGTTTTTTTACCCTAGCCAAAGTTGTGACTTTTTTCTGACTTAATTACCTGTGACTTTGTTTCCTGTAACTTTATTATCGGCCACCGTTTGGCTGGCTCCTGGAGGTGGGGGGGGGCAACCGGCAGCTGATTTGCCTTCTGCCTGCACAGTACCAAGGTAAAGAGAGTTACCTTGCACAGTACATGAGGGACAAAGGCTGTGGAGGTAACGTTTTCCGCACAGGAGGAGCTTAATCTTCACTCGTTGGGTGGAGGATGAATGTCTCTGTGGTTGCTCTTTTGTTCTTCTGTGGAGTCTCCCACTAACACTGATAGCGATTTATTGGGAAATTTTTATCTATCTATCTACCTATATATTTTAAGTGCAGTTGATGAATTCAGTTTTTTTTTCGGAAGAAGATAAACATTGGAGAGATAAGCTACTAACAACGAAGTAAAAAAACATTCTTTGAGACAACAAAAAAAAAAAAAAAAAAAAAAAGACATTGTAAAACGAAGGCTATAGTAGCCTGCAGTCTATATTGTGAAAGGCAGAATAATACTCGCTTGGTGATGCAGATTGTAATGTTCGCATCAACAGAAGAATACCTCAGCCATAATAATTTTAATGACCTGTAAACTGGTGTCATAAATATGCCGCCTTTGACTTGTGGGGTGATCGTTTTTAGTTTTCTGTAAAAGAAACCTCTCGAGACCATTGGCTATTTGTCTTTCCTTCTGCACTTTTCCTGTCCGCCCTCACATCTTGAAAACTACCAAGGTTAGCGGTCTGCAAATTGGTATGTTGATCATCCGCCCCCAACCATCAAACATACCAAATTGCAGCCCTCTAAACTCAGTAGATTTTATTTTATTGAAGGTTAAAGTTAGCCATAATTGTGCGTCTGGCAACGCTAAGGATAGGCCACCACCGGGCCGTGGCTAAACATCTAATGGGCCGCGTCTCATGCAACATACGCTGTAGAGAAAACGTTTCTTCAGGCATTTTTGACTTGTTCGTATTTTGTACACATTTGAAACGTTGAGGGGTTATTTTTGTCATTTTTAACGATATGGCATTTCTCAAAAATTTCTGCTAACATTGTCGCGAATGAGGCTGGGGGAGATAATGATCAGAGTAGCACCGTCTATCCAGCGCCACTCAGCTAAGAAAATCCTTCCTTACCCGCGAAAGAGTCGACGTCGCTTGCAGCTGGATGCCTGCTGTGACAGATGTGTAAACAAGAGAGAATTTCTCTCGAGGCGTAGATTTACGAACGCGAACCCAGAGACCGTTGGGCGAAAGAAAAGAAGAAAGAGGGAAACTTAATCCTTTTCCTTATATGGTCGAAAATAAACAAAACTCACCTGCCACGCCAGCCTACAATTATGTCTTCGGTTCTGACGGGCAACCGTCGTCATCTTTTCTTCTCGTTTTCCTCCCCTCACCTCATTCTTCCTTATCATTTTATTGAAAGAGTAGGCAAACCATTAGGAAATACGAGGACTTGCGTTATGACGATGTTCCTTAAGCCCAGAGAGACAAACGTTATAAAAAGCAATCTCATGATTGCGAGATTTGAGAAGAAGAAAAGAAGAAGAAGAAGAAGAAGATGAAGATGAAGAAGGACTAGTTCGTCAGATGCTAAAGACTGCTGTGAAAGACGCGTCTATAAATAAGGCAACGTACCGTCTGGAATAATGGAGATATCTACATTGTTTATGGCAGCTTTGTTGTAGAATAGCCCATATCTGAGAGTCCTCGGCTTAACTCTCACTTAGATGATCCAACCACTATATCATCCAGCGGGTCTTCATTTAAGAACCGGTTGAAGCTTCGGCTTTGTTGGTGGCCGACGGTTTTCACAGAAGACACACACGCACGCACACACACCACTCGCGCTCTCGCTTTAACTTTCACATACACACACTCATGGCAGACTAAATCATGTGCAGATTCAATACACACACACACACACACACACACACACACACAAGCACTCACTGAACATTCTACAAACACACCCCTGTGTACGTGCTGACTCGGCCCACAAATCAAATGGAGCTCACTGCTGAGAGTGAAGAGGCTTAGCAAAATAATGGCAGAGGCCGAATAATAACCGACGACATGCAGTAAAAGCTGGCAAAAAAAAAAAGAAAAAAAAAAGTTTTTCCAAACAGAAGCAGCAAAAGGCCAAGGACCTCTCGTACCGAGACAGTGCTCATGCACTTTGCAGGTCCTCGATTGCATGGCTGTCCCGTGGAATGGGGGAGAGTCAAATGGAAAAGAAAAGGAAGTGAAATGATTGTGAGAAAGCGTGCCAGCACACAGCAAAGGAAGAAAAACGCGACAATAGTACCATAGAATGAGGTATGGCTGTATGAGAAAATAAGAATCATTGGGTAAGAAGAGAGAGAGAGAGAGAGAGAGAGAGAGAGAGAGAGAGAGAGAGAGAGAGAGTTGGTAGACAACTTAACAGTTAGACTGACTGACCACCAGCAGACAGACATTACTTGGGATGAGAGAGAGAGAGAGAGAGAGAGAGAGAGAGAGAGAGAGAGAGAGATGAAATCAGGTATAAAAAATTGTCTCACCTGAGACAAAATAATTACGAAACCAGATACCTTCTGCGTATGCTCTAGACACATCTACATCAAATACAAAGTAATTGGAGAAACTAAAGCACACACACACACACACACACACACAACAGAAAAAGTTGCATTATCTGAACTTGAAGCCAGATGGAGGTTTTGATTTCTAGCTTGAACAGTTGACAGCGAGATTAAGTGTCTTTATTCTGTCTGTTCTCATGCTGTTTCTTTTTTTTTTTTTCCACTGCTGATAAATTACTATTGACAGTCTGTCATGCAGAGCAGTGGCACTAGTCACATTAATCAGAACGCAAGAAAGGATAAGAAAGCGTGAATTCTAAAGTTGATAGAGGGCCTTTGTCTGGTAGGCTTTAATGAAAAAATATGGAGAGAGAGAGAGAGAGAGAGAGAGAGAGAGAGAGAGAGAGATTTAAATCTTTTGAAAAGTTTGAGTATAGCATTCTATATTTATAATGAAAATAAATGCTGATATTTACACAAGCAATGGCAATTCCCTTACAATATGGACCTTTCAAAAGTCATTTAATGTTTGTATGTCTATAAAATAGATTATTATATTTTTATTGAACAGGCAATTTTGCTTTCCCCTTGTGGCTGTCAATATAAAAAGAAAATGGACATTGCTATTCAACCTGAAGATCTCTAATTTCGCCGTCAGCTTCTAGGCTTTGCATCACAAGGAGCGGGAGACCTGCGGGAAACCATAGACGCTCATTTGGAGGGAACCAAAGAAAAGGAACTTGAAAAATTGCCTGACCATAAAGTTTCCTCAGCGGGTTATCGATGAGTTACCACGAGTCTGAACATATACGTCTTCCTAAATTGATTTGTCTACCATTTACAGATAAGTGTGTATTTCAGGATGGACGCTAATGCTGTTGGGAAGCATACTTACACAAAAACTCCTTTTTTGTGCAGCAGTCTAGGCGACTATGGTTTCGTGAAGAAACGATATTGATGGATAGAAAAATGAAAACATTTTTAATAACTGGAACTAGGAAAAGACCTATGTAAGAAGATGGAATATACAAAAACTAAAATTTCAAGGAAGCAGGAGAGAGAGAGAGAGAGAGAGAGAGAGAGAGAGAGAGAGAGAGAGAGAGAGTAGTAGTAGTATTAGCAGTAACATTCAAGGCAGCTCCGTCAGCTGAATTAGTAGCTGCCGCAGCGGAAAAACGGCCGCGTTGTCAAAGACGGAGGCAGCAATTGTAAAACGATATTTCTTTTTACGAGAACTTTACATCCAACAATGGCTTCTCTGACCATAGCTATTCCCTCGGCCTTAGGCAACGGAGCTTCCTCTGGTGTACCAGATCTTGCAGCAAGAATGACACCTGGTGTTATAAAAAAAATAAAAAGGCCAGATCTTCACAAACCCTTCGTTCACGCCCACCTACCCCGCCTATGACCACCCGCTCATCTATACCCACTGGCTTCTCAACTCGGCGAGAAGATTGAGTGTCCGTATCTTGTGCCAATCACTGATAGAGACGTGGAAGAGCTGCATGCGCCGTGTTGTTGCTGCTGCTGCTGCTGCCTTCGGTATCTCGGCGACTCTCGTGCCTCTTCATAGTCGTCTTCACGTTTCATAGACTATGTTTCTATACTGGTGTCACCATCACCTTTCTCAGTCTATCAGAGAGCAAAGGCTCCCGCACTGATTATGAATCACAGTCGGTGGGGGAGACCTTGCTCTCTGAAAGACTGTCGACAGACAATCCCATACATTGAACGACCTGTGTATGACAGATATAAGTCGCAAGCCAGCAACCTGGTCGTGACAGATTCCCACCGAGATCGTTCAGACACGAAGCTCCGCCCACTTTTGCATTCAGACATGCCCATACACAGTGTTTTTGCGAACGATACAGACAGTCGTTCAGACAGGCGTTAAGTGTATGGGTGCCTTGAGAAAGGAGATGGTGACGTCAGTACAGAAACCTAAATTAGGGCCAACTGAGATGTAATATTCATAATAATGACGTTGAGGCTTTGTAATGCGTCATAGATATATTATGATAATAAGCCATAGTAGAAAATCCGGTGACATGAAATCATGTTGGTTTGAAATATCCTTGAGAATGACCAGAAATAAAAACACTGTAGTAGTGATTCAGATAAATATAGCTGATAAGGATTTATGGCATTGTTTTCCATTCTTCATCGTCCAATAGTCTCCGAAAATACTGGGTTTTCGAATTGGCCGTGATATCCTAGGACTACAGTACTACACGGTTCATCGGAAGTTTTTTCTTCTATTGCTAAGCCTTGAAATTTTCTTCTGGTTTCTGTTTTCCCTGACTTGTACCCTTTGTTCTTTCGAGTCCTGGTCTATCACTTCCTGCCCTTCTCTCCTTTTCTTGTGTTCATCGAGCCTGGAAAAAAGGAAATGAGTTCGTTCGCCCCATCAGCCATTGCTCTAACGGCGCAATGCAAAATTTATTCTGAGTTCTCTGAATACAACAAGCTAAACTAGAAAAGAAGTTTAGTTACTGCGACTCGCCTCGATGGCAATGAAAAGGAAATGGGAAAATCCTAGTTTACATGAGAGAGAAAAATGGAAGTAAATGCTGTCTTTGGCGTAAGAGCCATTACACCTGAAAGCGTGAATGTCCTGCTTTGAAGGAAAATATATATGCCTCGCTGATGTTTCTAAAGATAACCATTAACAATATTATCTTAAACGCAATATCTGATAAAACATCCAGTGTCGGAACGGAGCACCATTTTTCTCTGTGCATTGAACATAACTTGGGTTTATGTCTTTATTATAAGGTTATCATTTTATTAGCCGACTGCAGAAGATAGTTCTGAATGGAAAGGGATTCTGGAGGAATTGGCTTCAGGGAAATCATGACTAGAGGAAGCTGTATTGTTTGTTAAATCTGGCCCGGTGAATAATTTTGTTTTGCTAAGTAACATTGATAACTGTAAGTAATCTATTATCCAGCAGAAACCGCTTGCAAGAACAGCAATAGATTCAGCAAGAGCAGCTGCCAAAGCGTTTGCAACAATATCATTAGCAGCAGCAGAAACAGCCACAGAAGCACTGCATGGCTACAAAAATCATTAGCCGTATTACTGGCAACAGTTGCCGAATTTCGAAAAGAATGTTTCGTAATTGCAGTGTGAGCTAACGAATTCAGAAGCAAACCATAGGGCAACATAAAATTGAATTGTATTGTTTTCCATGAGAGAGAGAGAGAGAGAGAGAGAGAGAGAGAGAGAGCAGGAAAAAAGTGTACCGTGAAAGATGATATACATATGGAATTTAGCAGGTCTAAATATGGTATAACTTTACAACAGCATGAAGATAACTATGCAAGAAGAAAGAAAAACAAAATGAAGATGAATTCAGAAGACAAGATGTGAATTGAAAGGGCATAATATAGAAGATGGCGGATATACCAGAGGGAGAAAGAAATGACTGTGAATGATGACAAACATAGGAGGAAGAAGTTGAAGAGAGCGAAGGGAAGAGAAAAGACGAGAAGAGGGGTGAAAAGAATCAGGAGAGAGAGAGAGAGAGAGAGAGAGAGAGAGAGAGAGAGAGAGAGAGATTCGGGGACAGGTAGAAGCGGTGCAGGCGGTTGATGAGAAGGTTGTGCTTGGCTAAGATTACATTAGCGATAGTGGGGAGGGAGGGTTCGGGGCCGACCCACCAGGTATTAATAGGATGGAGGGGGAAGGTTGAAATGGGAGGTGGAGGTTCTTGGGCGAGAGGAGGAGGAGGAGGAGGGGGGTTGGAGGGAGGAGGAGGAGGAGGAGGGGGGAGGGGAGGGGATGAGAAGTGTTGCCGATACTAAATGTTGACAATAATTATTCATCCATCTTGCTTCGGTTTTGCTGTAGGATTCGGAACATTCTAAAACGAACGTAAGTCACTCCATATTGGCTTTCCTTTGCACCTGGCAAATCATAATGAATCGGCCGTGATGGAAACTATGACATCAAGACCGAGAAGCGTCCGAGGATCCCGGTCAGGTAGGGTGGCCTCGTATATTGAGGCGGCATTCAAAATGCACTGCATGGCTGAGTAAGACATTGTAGATATCGGCTACTCTCAACCCCAAAATCCCCTTTACCCCTGTGACCGCCCCTCTCCCACCTCCGTCCACGCCCCCGCCCCTCACCCTTCTCATCGCCTCTACCTCGCCATTCCTCTCCTCGTTTTCTTCGTCTCCTTCTCTTTCTCTCTTTCGTATTCTCTTTCTCTCCTCCACTTCTGCCTCTGGTTTTCATCCTTCACGCTTATCATTTTCACCAGACTCCTCCTCTTACCCACCTCCTTCCTACCTCTTCCCTCCCAACCACCCCCACAATTCACCGTCTTACATCCAGACACGCCTACGCCTTCAGCAGCGGGCGTGGTTGTGAACACCTAGCGCGGGCGGAGGGTGGGCTGCTAGTGACACGAAGGCCGGACCAACAGGTGTTTGGACGCTGTAACGGGGTAAGGCTCTCACGGGCGGTCTCTCTCTCTCTCTCTCTCTCTCTCTCTCTCTCTCTCTCATAAACGCGCGTGTACACTCAGACACTTACACTTACACTCATCTGATATCAACACACACACACACACACACACAGGCGAATTGACTCGAAATCACGTGACTGTTATCTTGCAGATTCCATAAATCAGCATTTACGGAATCTAATCATTTCTGATAGACTGGATATTTTGGGATCCATGTCCATCTGTTAGTTTTGATGGAAGTCCTCTCAACGAGGTCATCATCACCATCCGCTGAGGGCTGCCTTCGCCAGAAGAACCGTACGAATACGAGACACACAGCGATCTGCAAGGAGACAGTATTGAGGTCACTAGTTCCAAGATCAACATGTGGGGTCGTACTCGAGTCACCCCGGCTTAACATTCTTCCTCCGCAGCAGAAGTGGCGCTTGGGATGTCTCGCCAGAAACCCTTGCAAAAGTGGGTGGCGGTGTGTGTGTGTGTGTGTGTGTGTACGTGTGTGTGTGTGTGTGTGTGTGTACGCGCAGGTTCTCGTCACAGTGATAACTCAAACATCTTTGACCTTGTTTGGATCAAATTTGGTGGCTGACTTGGAGGTTATCCAAGACAGGCGCTATTTTCTCTTAAGCATATCGAAGGTAAAGATCTCAGTATGCGATCATTTTTTTGTACGCAAATTGACAGACAGGTGGTCTGTTCCGACCAGAATTATCATAGGAATGGTCAGAGATACGCTTGTGGGTCGTATCGAACACTAAAATAAGGACATAGAAGGAGTTTATAAGCTCCCGAAAAAAGAAACAGATGTCGACGTGTAGAGAAACTTTCGATATGCTACGTAATCTTGCCATCTTGCAAACTCCAGCAGTTATGATTTTTATTAGTTTTTTTTGGCTCGTCTCTTCTTCTCCTCTTCCTAAACAGAATGTTATGAGCGTCTGAAAGGTCAAGTAAATAGTGGCAAGTTATTTACTGTCAGTTACGAAAAAAATATTCTAAGAGATAGATAGAGAGATAGATTCGCAGGTACTGTTTCAAAATATATGCATGGCAGTGATCTATTCAATCTAAAAGTCTGCGTTGACACAAATCGTAAAGATGCCTAAACAGCAAGTTCTTTGAAAATTCTAAATTGACATATGAAAATTTTCGTCGCTGCGTATTCTAACACTGCACCATAATACTATGCAGGGTACCTTGATGCCCCAACTCCCAGTCAACTGCAATGACACTTAAGCTTCAAATCAAAATCACCCGGCTTCACATTTGATCCGATCATCAGCTCAGAATCACTTGCATTAATACTCAAATTTAAATTTAACCCAAAATACCGGACTTCATATCAAATGACTTCATCATCAGTTCAGAATCACTCGCATTGTCACTTCGCTTGAAACTGGACTCCAAATCACCTGACCTTACTTCAACTTCAACACCAATTCAAAATCAGTTGCATTACCATTTCACTTCAAACATGTCTCCAACATGTCTCCAAATCACCAGACTTCACATCAAATAACTTCATTATAAATTCTGAATCAGTTACATTAATACTTTACCTAAAATCTAACTGCGAATGACCAGACTTCACTTCAAATAACTTCATCATCACTTCAGAATCAGTTGCATTGATATTTTACTTAAAATTTGACTCCAAATCACCTAACTTCACATCAAATAACTTCAATATAAATTCAGAATCAGTTGCGTTGCCACTTTACTTAAAACATTTCCCCATATCACCTGTCTTCACATATAAAAAAGTTCAATATTAATCCAGAATCAGTTGCACTGATAGTTTGCTTAAAATTTAACTGCAGATTACCAGACCTCACATTAAATAACTTCAGTGTTACCTCGAAATCCCTTTCACTGTGATTGATACTTTACTTAGAAACCAGCTTAACTTGCATTAATGCTTTACTGAAACCCACCTGAAAATCGTATGTGAAATTTTCCGTAAACCCCAGTTAACTTTCACTCGAACCGATAAGTGACTGAAGCATCCAGAACAAATCATGTGAAGATACTTTATTCAAAAGGTTTCATCTATGATTCGAAATAAAGTGACAGGAGCTCGCAGGAGAAACCGATAGTTCTTGTTGAGAGAGAGAGAGAGAGAGAGAGAGAGAGAGAGAGAGAGAGAGAGAGAGAGAGAGAAGGAAAACATGCAACAGATGAGACGGAAAACTTAACATGTAAATTTATCCACTTTCTGATCCTCTATATCGTTTGTTTCCCTCTTCCTAAAATTTAGCGACACCCTTTCCCTTTGAGGTTTCATTAAATTGTACTTTCGGAATATAATCTATTCTTTTTACTTAGACTTTTCTCTCATCAAAATCCACATTGAGCGCTGAAGCAGTCACTTAACAACAGTTTGGAGAGTTTGTACACGATGCTCAACAGCAAAGGAGATTTTATTTGGGTCATATGTTTTGATAAAAATATCAATGTCGAATTACATGGATCAGCTTTAGCATTTTTTTTCTGAAAGATCTGAATTTAGGAGCTCGAAGTTTAAACGAAAAGACAAATTCTACACCACGCAACCTGAATGATGAATTGCTAATAAAATAATAATAGTAGTTACAGTGACTGAAATTAAAACCAAATTACGGTTAAATTCAACGGACATTCGACACACACAGGCCGGTGCTGTTACAGGAGAGAGAGAGAGAGAGAGAGAGAGAGAGAGAGAGAGAGAGAGAGAGAGAGATTCACATACATGAGTGAGTGTCAAGGGAATTTTGTATTTGTGCAGGATCAAAAGTGACCTTTTAGATACAAGGGCAGGTCACGTCCAATGTTAAAATTTCCTTTTCAGAGTATCTAATTTCAAAGCAAACAACTGAACTGATGATCACAGAGTATAAAAATGTCGACAAATCCTGGTTTACATTTTTAAGAAAAGGTAAACTAGCCTTCATTTTCAAAATCTTGTAAAAACCGATGCAAACCTGCAGAGGAGAATGAGACCTACACTAACAATGGGGAGGTCATGGCAAACATGAGGATAGCATTTTTCGATTTGAGTTCAAGAGACGATACATTAGCCAGTATTTGCCTTTCAATACGTAAGGAAATTTATGAAGACATTCTCCTTTCCGGAAGGGGGTCGAATCCACGTAGTTTCAGAACACTGTGCAAGGTGCTTGGCTCATGACTCCAGCATGAAGTACATTACCCATTATGAATCAATTCTCTGTCCATGAGCTACACTAGGAGTATGAGGCCACTCTGGCATAGGACCAGCTCAGTCTCCCTAACTTACAACAGCAACAACTATAGCAACAACAACAGCAACACGTCTTTTTCTCGATATTTGACAACGTGCGAAATTCTTAAAGATCACAGGTATAGCTAATAGCTAAAGCAGGAAGAAAAAATGTCTTTTTGACAAACTCCTTTTGTCACTGCTAAGTTGCAGAAGAAGGACTATGCAATGCTTGTACGTCTATGAATATGTCCTTCTCATAGCATTAGCATTTAATTTACAATTTACTGTTCGGGCTCTAAATCTTCTAAATTGAATCAAGATGAAGGGCATTCCGCATGCTCCTTATATGGGCAGCATACGAAGATTCCGGTTAAATTGTCCATAACGATTCTCATCACTCAAGTACGAAAAATTCTCTTTATCTGCACATAAACAAATATGAATGATTTGTGCCTGGAAAAGAAATAGTTACCCGTGGGTAAAGATGATCTAGTTTACCTGTGCATTGACAAGTTTATTATCACATATGCTTTCAGATTTCAAATTACTTGTGCGCATACATATCGTGGCTCAAGTTTTCTGTCGTGTATAGAAAAAAAATAAGAATATCATTCAACTAAGCGTAAGAGCAACTTACGCGTGAGTAGCTGTTTTGACAGGAAATTTTTCTGACCGACGTGAAAAGGTCTCGGAAAAAAAGAGGTTTCCGTGGAATAAGGGCTTCTCAAGTCTGCCTTTTCCTTTAAAGTGAAACCAGGGATTCTTTCAAATTACTTTAAACCCAAGATATTTCATTTTCATCAGAAGATCATTGTGCAATGTGTATGCAAAACCGTAGATGTATAATGGACGCAAAACTACTTCATCTTTCTCCCCACCCGGCTCTCTCTCTCTCTCTCTCTCTCTCTCTCTCTCTCTCTCTCTCTCTCTTTCTCCTCTCACAGACAATCATGCAGAGACACAGCCAGCCAGACATGGAGGTGCGTGCATGAATGCGTAATTGTAAATTTTTTTTTTGTCCGTCATTAACAGATCGAATACTGATCGTACTTGTGGCGAAGAACAATAAAGACGCCGCCAACTTCAGCTAAACACATTTGGGCCGTGTGCTGCAGAATATTCGCTTTGTGCTAATGCGCCAATTATTATGATGAGCGCGGTGTACATCACCTTGACGTGGGACAAATTAGACGAAAAATGCTGACTCATCGTGTTGTACTCTTTGGTTGTCTGATCTCTTTTTTTTTTCTTCTTTTTGCCTTTTTTCGATTGTTCATGCATGTGGAATAAAATTCTAATTACTCACAGATGTTACGGTGTGACGTTTATTGCCTCCATTCATGTCGAGGACGCCCGATCCTCGGAAATGGAAAGGCTTGTTATGGTAGGTCATCATGAGAAGCGCACTTCGGTGTTGTCTGGACCGGACAGGAGTGTAATCTGCAACAGACTGCACCATCATTGGGAACAGGTAGGAAACTTATGTGTAACGGTTTAGGGCATCATTTGGAATGAACTTGATATCATTTGTACGAACGCGGGCATCATCTGGAACGGACCAGTGCTTTCTTTAACGGATTGGGGCATCATCTGGAATAGCTTGGCATCGTTTGTACGAAAACGGGCATCATCTGGAAAGGACCAGTGTTTTCTTTAACGGATTTGGGCATCATCTGGAATAGCTTGGCATCATCTGGAACGGACAAGTGTTTTCTTTAACGCCTTGGGTCATCTTGTGAAAGGAACCTGATATCTCCTGTATCGGGTGTAAAGACGAGCTATCTCAACAGGAAGCAGCTATCTTAACTGGAAAGAGAGAGAGAGAGAGAGAGAGAGAGAGAGAGAGAGAGAGAGTTTATCGGTTGTCATTCAGAGGTTTCCCTGGGTGAGAAGGGGTGAAATATAAAATATAAAAAATACTGGGCTATGTAACTGAAGCAGCTATCTTAACAGGAGAGAGAGAGAGAGAGAGAGAGAGAGAGAGAGAGAGAGAGAGAGAGAGAGAGAGATTATCGGTTGTCATTCAGAGTCTACCCGTAATTCATTTGGATAGTCACCATTTCCCCAACCCAATTTCCCACTGTCCAAGTCTGGGAATTCCACTTTTCTTGTCAGTTTTGTCTTTTTATTCACAGATAACTGACCCCGGATCCACACTTCGACTCCTCAAAAGAACAGCGATACAAATTTCAGTCTGCACATTTGACCAATTCATTGCTATCCTCTCATTGCCCTGTTTAGTGAATGTTTCTTTCCTTCTTCTGCGAGGCTTTGGGATAATATTCGTGCCCCTGTTTGTCCTGACTCATGGCCTTTCTTCCTTTATGAAGCAGAAAGGTCTATAGATTCCTTTAAGGCTACGCCTTTCCTTCTTGGTTTCATTTCCTTTCAATAATTTTCATTATGCCCGGACAAGAAAAGGCTACTATGCTGCAAGTCCGACTGGATTTTGTTATCGATTTGACTGCAGTGGTCTTCAAACTGTAGGCCACGGACAAAAAAATGTATAATTTAAAGTTAAATAAACAATATATAAAAATAAAAATAAAAGTATATTTTCTCTTATCCGAACCTAGAATTATAAATAAACAGTATATGTAAAAATATGGAAAGAAATATATTTTCTTTTTCTTAATCTTATTTGGAGATATCTAAAGTAGGCCATGACCTCAAAAAGTTTGAAGACCACTGGATTAGAGGAAAGAAAATGGAAAGTTTACAATGTTGTCGGTCCCACTGACTTTCTGATCTTAGGGAAAAGGAAGGTAGGGAAAAGAATTGGAAAGGGGTGTTTGGTTGCCATTCAAACTAAATTCTACTCTTGAGACCAAACCGATTAGAGAGGACATTTAGTAAATGGTAGTATGGTGATCCTCCTACAGATGTTTTCTATTAAACAATTGCAGGAGGGATAAGGGTTAGAAAATGTTACTAGGGTGCCCGTCGCATTAACCTTTCCTCATAGTAAACAAGTTGAAGGAGAAAACGATTAGATGGGGAACTCCAAGGGTACAGTACTGCCTGTCCCTGATTCATGTCCCGTTGTTCTTTGGCCTTGGAAAAGCTACCAAAAAAAAAATAATAAAATAAAATAAAGGATAATAAAAATAAAATAAATAAAGAAGAACATTTTTTTTAAAAATGGTTTAGATATTATGATGATGCCCGTCCCATTGGCTTGTCCTCTTGTCAATAACAATAATAATAATAATAATAATAATAATAATAATAATAATAATAATAATAATAATAATAATAATAATAATAATAATAAAATATAATAATAACTATTATTATCATTATTGTTATTATTTTTGTCCTCCAATTCGACTGGGTGTATTTATAGTGTGAGGTTCCGGGTTGCATTCTGCCTCCTTAGGAGTCCTTCACTTTTCTTACTATGTGTGCCATTTCTAGGATCACACTCTTCTGCATGAGTCCTGGAGCTACTTCAGCCTCTAGTTTTTCTAGATTCCTTTTCAAGGATCTTGGGATCTTGTGTCTCATGGTATTGCGACATCATTATTATTATTATTATTATTATTATTATTATTATTATTATTATTATTATTATTATTATTATTATTATTATTATTCAGAAGAACACTATTCATATGGAACAAGCCCACAGGGGCCATTGACTTGAAATTCAAGCTTCCAAAGGGTTAGAAAGGATACTATGCTGTCCATTTCACAGAGTCTAGCCGTGAAAAAAAAGGCAGAAAAAGAAAAGGGTTAGAGAAAGATACAAAGTCCCCCTTCAATTGGCTTCTGGTCTTAGAAAGAAAGCAATGAGAGGAAAGATTCAGAGAAAGGTACTGTGGTACATATCTCACTGATTTTTGCTCTGGAAAAAACTAAGAGAAAAGTGTCAGGAAAGGGCTCTGCTGTTCTACCAATTTGCTACTTACTAATCGACTGTAAACTGCTTTAGTCTGCCTTTCCTCTACTGAACTTTCCTTCAGACGGTCTTCTTGATTATTTGGGTACTTAAGCAGTTGTGCTTCACCTGCATCATTGCTAACAAAGATGTAAATATGACCCAATGAAAATACTTAAGCAGACCAGGAATAGTCTCCGAGGCAGAAGGTCTTCGAGCTGCATCCGCTGCTCTGCCTCCACTACCGAATATTATTCCCTGGAAGCTACATTCGCCACAACAGCTATGGAATCTTTGTTGTAGCAAGCTAAGTACTGGGAATGCTGTATGTGGAATACTGTGTCTTCTAAGGCTCTCACACTTACTCGTCTTTAGCAGATTGAAAGTGTCGGCTGTTATTCCCAAAATAGACTATATTTGTATAATTAAAGGTTTAGACAAAATGCATAACTCTTGAAAATGGACAAAATGCCCAATGGACAAAATGCAGAGCATTTAGAAAAAGTAAAGCAAGAATATGTAACTTAAGTATAGAGCGAAAACCTTGCAGTAGGAGAGTTATTTTTATTTTACACTATTTATCTTTAAAACATAAAACTGACTAAGTGTCAACTTACAGTAGGTGTATTATTTCTATTTTACACTATTTATATATAAAAACATAAAACAGTTTTTACTCTATTTATCATTAAAAACAAAAACAGAATAAGCGTCAATTAAGTAAGATCATGCATATATACCAAAGATAAAGAAATAGTTAAAAAATTATGCGTCATTGCCCTTAGTAAGATAAGCCTTCATCTTTATTATGAATGGCATGAATTTTTCTAATTCGTTCATTTATTCGAATATATTTCTTATTAATTTTTTTAATATTTGCACCTAAGGCCGACTGCTCGAGAATAAATTCTGTACTTGCTTGTTCATCTTTGATTTTTTCTCACAAGTTTAGAGAGTGTTGGGTGAGTTATTGAAACTCTCTTGTTAAAAACCTTTTGCCATCCTTCTAGACTGGCAAATCAGATTCAATCCTGTCGTACACATTCCACATTTGAATATCGAAGGTCGGGCGTCTTCGTCGACCTCGCTGAACGATTCCAAGCCAAGTCATTTCAAAATGTTAAAAAAATTCACTCAAGATTTCGTCTGTTTGTTTCAATTGAATTAAAAAAGTGTGTAAAAAGTCAGCCACATCATCCGGGGGAACAAAAGCTAAGGCTTGTATTTGTTTAATTATGATAGCATTGTCATTATTCGTGTACCAGCGTTGCACACCAAGTTTTTGTATTTTAAACCAAAGACACTGGATGAAATAATAATAATAATATAAAAAAAAAACAATCATTGATGGGAGTATTTGGAAAACATTTCCTCAAACTTTTTATTGCTGCTAGCTCAAAATCAAAAGTAACAGACTCTGGGATGAGGCTCTACTTTTTCAAGAACTCATACATTAAATTATAAATTTGTTCATCTTTATTAGATGTAACACAATACAGTAGTACCTCGTATTTCGAACTTAATCCGTTCCAGAAGACTGTTCGAAGTACGTTTTGTTCGAAATATGAAACAAATATCCCCATAAGAAATCAAGGGAATCAGGATAATTCGTTCCAGCCAACCCAAAAAGTCCCCCTTTTCACATTTTTTCTATTATTAATGTGTTCAAAAGTTAAATCAAGAGTGAAAGGTAATGAAACAGTACGATATATGAAGTAAAATTTTCTCAATTTTATTTTTTCTGTGTACGATTTACGAACTGTTTGGTAAAAATGGCGCCGGCCGGCTGGGGGATAGAGGGAGGAGAGACGGGAACCCTTTTGAGCAAACCGAATTGATTGCAGTATGCAAAGGTTGATAACAAAATACATTTTATTCACATTAGGTACAAAGATAATTAAAGGATTCGATAGTGTGTATGTGTCCGATTGTGTCTGAGAGAGAGAGAGAGAGAGAGAGAGAGAGAGAGAGAGAGAGAGTAATCAGCGTGTTTACACTTGGTTCTTAAGTGCACGAAATAGATTAATTATGCCACAATACATCAACTTACTGTTGGCAAACGCAGACTTTATTACAAACATGAGGATTTTACAAACAACTAAGTAATGAGTCAAGAATGCAAGAAAAGGAAAGATAAATAAAATAACTCTTCACAAGGAAGCTGTTCAA
Source organism: Macrobrachium nipponense (assembly GCF_015104395.2). Taxonomy (NCBI): domain Eukaryota; kingdom Metazoa; phylum Arthropoda; class Malacostraca; order Decapoda; family Palaemonidae; genus Macrobrachium; species Macrobrachium nipponense. The sequence continues at coordinate 64,810,351 of NC_087205.1, read as the reverse complement.
ACAAACAATCGAAGGCATGCATAGCTGAGTTACTTTCACAGTAGTAAAAATATCGTAAAAAGCAATTATCACTAGATTGGTATTTTACCGTAACAAAAATAAAAGTGATTTGGGCAGATCGAGTGTAAGTGAAAGAAATGGGGGAATAATCATCCCAGATCAGCTAATAAGCCCATGGGAAGCAGAGACGTTCTTCTCTCTCTCTCTCTCTCTCTCTCTCTCTCTCTCTCTCTCTCTCTCTCAGCGCACCGAACACTGACTCGAGCAAGAAATGTTGAATTTATTGTGAAATATAATTTTTCATGTGAATTGGTACTGCTTTTACGTACATATTATAGTAAAGATTTTACCGTCTCTTCTTCTCTCCTCAACAATACCACGATGCACGATAACTTAAAATCATTCATTCATTATTCCAAAAAAATATAAACGCTACCTCCCTCTACAGCAAGATAGCTGTGTATCACCGCAATGACGATTGATTTTGTTAATTATTTATGCTAAGTTTTATTGTGAAAAGCTTTGTTCTTTCATTTACTATTTTGTTAATATTGTTCAACTCAAGGTCCAAAGAGTAAAGGAGTTCTTATCAGCCCTGACCCAAAATAAGCTTCTGCCAGGTCGAGAGCGTGACGTCAACTCAACCTCGCCTTAAACTACCACGAGGAAGGTCCTTTATTAATCCAATGGACAACAGCAAATACTACACGTGTTTGCGGATCCTCTACATCTAGTTAAGCTTTTTAGAAATAATTCTCTTGACCATGGATTCATATTGCCTGATGGTACAGTTGCCTCAAAGTGTTCCTTTACCCCGTCCCCTTCTGTTTCATGATAATGGTCTGGTAACAGCAATGAAGCCTGTTTGTCTTGTAACGACGGATGTGAAAGGTCGAGCTATTGAATGCCAATGTTCATATTTTCTAAACACTACTGTAGACAATATGTTAATGATATACGAATAATAGTTCACATTACCAGTGAACTGAGTCGATGTTAAACAAATAGGAAAATAGTATACTAACAGAACAATAAAAATAGCAATGGTAAAAATCATATTCAGTCCTTATTAACCATAATCGTCAACCTTTGTTCCATTCAGGTGTGGCTGTGCAGGCGCTTGCTGGGATCCTACTTTTGTTCATGGTAGGTCATTATTAGGAGTCACTTTCAGAACGTTATTTGAATGGAAATACGCTTTGGATTTACACAATCCATCTATTTATAACGTAATGAAATTATAAACCGCAAATACCGAGACCTATAAATATAATTTCATAAAGGCAATTATGATAGCCATTGACAGGTTACGATATGGAAGGCTTTGAGGAAAAATTATAGACCACCAGATGTATAAAGGATCTAATGTATCCAGTGTGTCACTCAATACTTGTTTTTTATTCGAGCCACTTCTCACCAGAGTAGCCTAGATGGAAATTTCTCTGGCCGGTATTTAACTTGAGTCATCCGAGTAACAACACACCTTAACCACCTTCATGGTCCTTATACACCAACGCAAGAGTGGATAAAAAGGAATAGTTTGCAGTCGATATGAGTTTTCCTTTCAGCCTTTCGTCTCGTGGGATTCGTGACTGGATTTCTTATCCCGTGGATTTGTCAGTTCAATGAATTCAAGAAACATTTTGCTATTTTAACTATTTTTCCTCAGGTAGCCCTGCAACCTCTCAGGTCACTCCTCACGAGATGTGGTGTGGAAAAATCAGTAATCCTAAAATTTCAACGGTCACATGACCGTTCTTTCTTCTCTTTTACAAAGTTCTGGAACTGCAGTCTAATAAGTTCTGTTTGCCTTTGCTTAAAGGCCTACCATTGATATCCTAAAATTTTGTTTCTTGTTCTTGATTTTTTTTGGTAAGGGGTTTTGGTTTGGTCATAGCACCTAACTCATTCATTCTCCTCATGTTTAGAAAGCAGCAGTGCTTACGTCTAACAAAATTTAGTGTTGCCCTTTACGTGGTAGCCAAAAGGCTTCTACAAATGATTAACCTGTTATTTAATTTTCTGAGTAAATTTGATTTGACTTGCATTTCATCAAGCTTAATTTTCCTATCGAAGCAATGAAATCGGTTACAACCTATTATATATGTTTATAAGATGCAGATAAAGCTTTCTGAGAGCTCAGGATATAATTATAAGATCAAAGTGTTTTTGAAAGTAAAGCAACAGGATGCACAAACTTTTTGTTCCTTCTTTTGGCGCTTTTCCTGTCAATCATAAACATCTTAAGCAGGTCAACGCAAAGCAAACCTGCATATGAGAAGTGAAAGACGTTTTACATACAGAACACTGCACTAAAGGTAGTGTAGAGACCACAAGGCTGGATTCTTCTGACCTTAGCCTAGGCCTATGTCTGACATCGGAATACCATGACTGACACTGACATAGTCTCTTTGTCTTCAGCCCTCGAAAATTTAGACTGAGGCCACAATTTACATTATGTACGTCATTGGTTTTGATACTAAAAGGCCAGATTCTTCTGATCTTGGCCTAGGCCTACATCTTGAGCAGGACATTCATCGAATGACTCATTAACTTAGTTTAGGGTTCTATGTCTCTGATGATTTAATCTGAAGCCATAGTATATTTGATGTTTTAATAGAGACTAAACACTGTTCTGCACTGAAGTCTCCAGGTATATAGATAACTACTTACTGAAGAGCAAGCAGCATTGAAGTCTTCAGAAATATGGACAACTACTTAATACTTATTAAACAGGTAAATATATCACTATACAGCTAATCAAGCTGGGTAAACTTTGAGGTGGGTCAGTTTACGAAACAATGCATCTATGGAAAGAGGGAGATATGCAGGAATATGGATAACTAGTACTTACTAGGGAGTAGCATTGAAGTCTCCATGAATATAGATAACTACTTACTGGAGGCAGCATTGAAGTCTCCATGAATATAGATAACTACTTGCTAGAGAGAAGCATCGAAGTCTCGAGGAATATAGATCACTACTTACTGGAGAGAACTATTGAAGTCTCCAGGGATATGGATAACTACTTACTGGAGGCAGCATTGAAGTCTCCAGAAACACAAATAACTACTTACTGGAGGCAGCTTTGAAGTCTCCATAAATAAAGATAACTACTTACTGGAGGCAACATTGGAGTCTCCATGAATATAGATAACTACTTACTATAGATAAGCATTGAAGTCTCCAGGAATATGGATAACTACTTACTGGAGAGAAGTATTGAAATCTCCAGCAATATAGATAACTACTTACTGCAGAGCAGCATTGAAGTCTCCATGAATGTAGATAACTACTTACTGGGGAGAGGCATTGTAGTCTCCAGGAATATGGATAACTACTTACAGAAAAGAAGCACTGAGGTCTCCATTAATGTAGAGAACTAATTACAGGAGAGAAACATTGAAATCCCCAGGAATATGAATAACTACTTACTGGAGGCAGTATTGAAGTCTCCAGGGATATAGATAACTACTTAATGGAGGCAGCATTGAAGTCTCGATGGATGTAGATAACTACTTACCGGAGCAGGATTGGAGTCTCCACTAATATGGATAACTCCTCACTGGAGGCAGCATTGGAGTCTCCAAGGATATGGATAACTAATTACTGGAGGCAGCAGTGAAGTCTCCACGAACACAGATAACTACTTACTAGAGACACTAATGGAGTCTCCAGGGATATAGATAACTACTACTGGAGGCAGCATTGAAGTCTACAGGACACAGACAACTACTAACTGGAGGCAGCATTGAAGTCTCCAGGACACAGATAACTACTTACTGGACGCCACATTGAAGTCTCCAAGAATATAGATAATTACTAACTAGAGGCAGCATTGAAGTCTTCAGGACACAGATAACTATTTACTGGAGGCAGCATTGAAGTTTCCAGGAACACAAATAACTAATTACTGGAGACAGCATTGAAGTCTCCAGGTCACAAATAACTACATAGTGAAGGCAGCATTGAAGTCTCCAGGGATGTAGATAACTACTTACTGGAGGCAGCATTGGAGTCTATGGGTCACAGATAACTACTTGGTGGAGGCAGCATTGAAGTCTTCAGGACACAGATAACTACTTACTGGAGGCAGCATTGAAGTCTCATGGAACATAGATAACTACTTACTGGAGGCAGCATTGAAGTCTCCAGGAACACAGACAACTACTTACTGGAGGCAACATTTGAAGTCTCGGGTCACAGATAACTACTTGCTGGGAGGCAGCTTTTTTGAAGTCTCCAGGACACAGATAACTACTTAGTGGAGGCAGCATTTGAGTCTCCAGGACACACATAACTACTTGAAGTTTCCAGGAACAACAATTAATAACTAATCTACTTGGAAGCCAACAAAATACTATTACTGAGACAGCATTGAAGCACAAATTAACTAATACTGAGACAAGCCATTGAGCTCCCGGTCCAAATAACTACATAGTGAAGGCAGCTTTATTGAAGTCTCCAGGGATGTAAGATTAACTACTTACTGGAGGCAGCAATGGAGTTCTATGGGTCACAGATAACTACCTTGGTTGGAGGCAGCATTGAAGTCTTCAGGACAAGATAACTACTACTTACTTGTGGAGGCAGCATTGAGTCTCATGGAACAATAGATAACTAGCTTACTGGAGGCAGCATTGAAGTCTCCAGGACGGAACAGACAACTACTTACTGGAGGCAACATTGAAGTCTCCGGTCACAGATAACTACTTGCTGGAGGCAGCTTTGAAGTCTCCAGGACAGGACAGATTAACTACTTAGTGGAGGCAGCATTTGAGTCTACCAGGACACACATAACTACTTACTGGAGGCAGTAATTGAAGTCTCGGGCATGGAGGCATAGATAACTACCTTACCTGGAGGCCCAGCAGTATTGAAGTCTCCAGGATCACAGATAACTACTTTACTGGAGGCAGCATTGAGTCTCCAGGACACAGATATAACTACTTGCTGGAGGCAGCTTTGAAGTCTCCAGGAGGCACAGATAACTACTTACTGTAGGCAGTATTGAAGTCTCCAGGACAATAGAAATAACTAACTAGACTTGGACTGGAGCAGTGCTTGGGAAGTCTCCAGGACATAAATAACTACTTACTGGAGGCAATATTGAAGTCTCAAGAGACACAGATAACTACTTAGTGTAGGCAGCATTGAAGTCTCCAGGACACAGATAACTACTTACTGGAGGCAGCATTGAAGTCTCCAGGAACACAGATAACTACTTACTAGAGGCAGTATTGAAGTCTCCAGGAACACAGATGACTACTTACTGGAGGCAATATTGAAGTCTCCAGGACACAGATAACTACTTACTGGAGGCAGCATTGAAGTCTCCAGGACACAGATAACTATTTACTGGAGGCAGCATTGAAGTCTCCAGGAACACAAATAACTATTTACTGGAGGCAGAATGAAGTCTCCAGGAACACAGATAACTACTTACTGAGGCAGTATTGAAGTCTCCAGGAACACAAATAACTACTTACTGGAGGCAGCATTGAAGTCTCCAGGTTACAGATAACTACTTACTGGAGGCAGCATGAAGTCTCTCCAGGAACACAGATAACTACTTACGGAGGTAGCATTGAAGTCTCCAGGAACACAGATAACTACTTACTGAAGGCAGCATTGAAGTCTCCAGGGATGTAGATAACTACTTACTGGAGGTAGCATTGAAGTCTCCAGGACACAGATAACTACTTACTGTAGGCAGTATTGAAGTCTCCAGGAACACAGATAACTACTTAGTGGAGGCAGCATTTGAGTCTCCAGGACACAGATAACTACTTACTGGAGGCAGCATTGAAGTCTCCAGGAACACAGATAACTACTTACCGGAGGTAGCATTGAAGTCTCCAGGAACACAGATAACTACTTACTGAAGGCAGCATTGAAGTCTCCAGGGATGTAGATAACTACTTACTGGAGGCAGCATTTGAGTCTCCAGGACACAGATAACTACTTACTGTAGGCAGTATTGAAGTCTCCAGGAACACAGATAACTACTTACTGGAGGCAGCATTGAAGTCTCCAGGACACAGATAACTACTTACTGGAGGCAGCATTGAAGTCTCCAGGAACACATGATACTACTTACCGGAGGTAGCATTGAAGTCTCCAGGACACAGATAACTACTTAATGGAGAGAGCATTGGAGTTCCTCCAGGACCACCAGATAACGACTTAGTGGAGGAGAAGCATTGGAGTCCTCCCAGGACACAGATAACTAACTTAGTGGAGGCAGCATTGGGAATCTCCAGGACACAGATAACTACTTAGTGGAGGAGGAGCATTGGAGTTCCTCCAGGACACCAGATAACGACTTAGTGGTAGAGAGCATTGGAGTCTTCCAGGAACACAGAATAACTACTTTAGTGGAGGCATATTGAAGTCTCCAGGACACAGATAACTACTTAGTGGTAGGTAAGTATTGAAGTCTCCCAGGAACACAGATTAACTACTTACTGGGAGCAGACATTGAAGTCTCCAGCAACACAGATAACTACTTAGTGGAGGCAGCAATGGAGTCTCCAGGACACCAGATAAACTACTTACGCCGGAGGCAGTATTTGAAAGTCTCCAAGGATATAGATAACCTTTACTTACGGAGGACAGCATTGAAGTCTCCTGGACATAGAAATAACTACCTTACTGAAGGTCAGTAATTGAAGTCTCCAGGTACATAGATAACTACTTACTGAAGGCAAGTATTGAAGTCTTCTCCAGGACATAGAATAACTAATTAAACTGGGAGGCAGTAATTTGGAAGTCTCCAGGACATAGAATAACTACTGTTACTGAAGGCAAGCAGTTGGAGTCTCCAGGACTATGATAACTACTTACTGGAGACAGCATTGACAGTCTCCGGACATAGATAACTATTTTTTAAACTGGAGGCAGTATTTGAAGTCTCCAGGCTAATAACTTTTACTGGAAGGCATCCATTGGAATCACTGGGTCCACGAATAACTACTTTACTGGAGGCAGTATTAAGTCCTCCAGGAACAAGCAGATAAACTACTTACTGGGGCCGCATTGAAGGGTCTCCAGGACTAGATAACTACTTTACTTTGGAGGCAGCATTGGAAGTCTCCAGGAACCACAGATAACTTACTTACTGGAGGCCAGCATTTTTGGAGTCTCGCCAGGACATAGATAACTTATTTACTGGAGGCAGCATTTGGAGTCTCCAGGGCTAAAAACTATTTCTGGAGGCAGCATTGAAGTCTCCGGGAACATATATAATATTTACTGGAGGCAGTTTTGGAGTCTCCAGGGACATAGATAACTATTTACTGAGGGGCAGTATTGGAGTCTCCAGGACATAGATAACTATTTACTGGAGGCAGCATTGGAAGTCTTCCGAGGACATAGATAACTATTTACTGGAGGCAGTTTTGGATTGGGTCCTCGCCAAGGACATAGATAACTATTTACTGGAGGCAGGCAATTGGAGTCTCCAGGGACATAGATAAACTATTTTACTGGAGGGAGCCAAGTTTTGGAGTCTCCCAGGACAATAGATTAACTATTTACTGGAGGGCAGTATTGGAGGTCTCCAGGGACTAGATTAACTATTTTACTGAGGCAGCCATTTGGAGTCTCCAGGACGTAGATAACTATTTTACTGGAGGCAGCATTGGTAGTCTCCATGGACATAGATAACCTTATTTACTGGAGGCAGCATTTGGAGTCTCCAGGACATATGCTAACTTATTTACTGGAGGCAGCAGTTGGAGTCTCCAGGAGCATATGATTAACTATTTACTGGCGGGGGCAGCATTGGAGTCTCGTCCAGGACAATAGATAACTATTTACTTTGGAGGCAAGCATTGGAATCTCCAGGACATGATAACTTATTACTGGAGGCGTATTGGAGTCCTCCAGGACATAGATAACTATTTACTGGGGCAGCATTGGAGTCTCCATAGATAACTAGTATACTGGAGCAGCATTGAGTCTCCTAGGACATAGATAACTATTGTACTGGAGGCAGCATTGGAGCTCCAGGACATAGATAACTATTTACGGAGGCGCATTGGAGTCTCCGGCCATAGATAACTACCTACTGTAGGCAACATTTGAAGTCTCCAGGGACACAGATAACTACTTACTGAAGGCAGCATTGAATCTCTGGGTCACAGATAACTACTACGTGAGGCAGCATTGAATCTCCAGGTCACAGATAACTACTTACTGGAGGCAAGTATTGAAATCTCCGGGTCACAGATCTTACTTACTGAGGCAGTAGTGATCTCCAGGACCACAGATAACTACTTACTGGAGGCAGTATTGAGTCTCCAGTCACAGATACTACTTACTGGAAGGTTGCTTGAATTTCTCCAGTAACCAATAACTACTTACCTGGAGGCTAGTATTGAATCCCGGGTCACAAGATAACTACTTACTGAGCAGTATTGAAGTCTCCCGGGTCACAGATAACTACTTACTGGAGGCAGCATTTGAATCGTCTGGGTCACAGATAACTACTTAGTGATGCACATTGAAGTCTCCAGTCACAGATAACTACTATACTGGAGGCAGCTTGAATCTCTGGTTTTTTTCAAACAGATACCTACTTAGTGTAGGCGCTTGAAGTCTCCAGTCACCGATAACTACTTACTGGTAGGCAGCATTGAGTCTCCAGGAACACAGATAACTACTTACTGGAGGTAGCATTGAAGTCCCCATGAACACAGAATAACTACTTTACTGGAGGCCGCATTGAATTCTCCAGGTTACAGATACTACTTACTGGAGGCAGCATTGAAATCTCCGGTCACAGATACTACTTACTGGAGGTAGCATTGAAGTCTCCCAGAACACGATCCTACTTACTGAGGCGCATTGAATCTCCAGGTCACGATAACTACTGTACTGGAGGCAGTCATTGAAGTCTCCAGGTCACAGATACCTACTTCTACTGGAGGTAGATTGAAGTCTCCAGGAACCCGATAACTACTTAACGGAGGCAGCATTGAAATCTCCAGGACATAGATAACTACTTACTGGAGGAAGCATTGAAGCTCCAGGAACACATATAACTACTTACTGAGGCAGCATGAATCTCCGGGTCACATATACTACTTACTGGAGCAGTAATTGAAATCCCCGGGTTACAGATTAACTACTTACTGGAGCAGTATTGAAGTCTCCGGGTCACAGATACTACTTACTGAGGCAGCATTGGGGAATTCTCAGGTCACAGATTAACTACTTACTGGAGGCAGTATTGAAGTCTCCGTCACAGATAAAACTACTTACTGAGAGCAGCATTGAAATCTCCTGGGTCACAGATAACTACTTATTGTAGGCACATTGAGTCTCCAGGTCACAGATAACTACTTACTGGAGGCAGCATTTGAATCTCTGGTCCATATAACTACTTAGTGAGGCAGCAATTGACGTCCTCCAGGTCACAGATAACTACTTACTGGAGGCAGCATTGAAGTCTCCAGAACACAGGATAACTACTTACTGGAGTAGCATTGAAGTCTTCAGAACGCAGATAACTACTTACTGAGCCGCATTGCAGTCTCCAGGAACACAGATAACTACTTACTGGAGGCAGCATTGAAATCTCCAGGACATAGATAACTCTTACTGGAGGCAAGCATTGAAGTCTCCAGGAACACATATAACTACTTACTGAGGCAGCATTGAAATCTCCAGGAACACAAGATAAACTACTTACTGAGGACAGCATGAAGTTCTCAGGAAAAAACACAGATAACTACTTACTGGAGGCAGCATGAAGTCTCCAGGACACAGATAACTACTTACTTGAGGCAGCATGAAGTCTCCAGGAACACAGATAACTACTTACTGGCAGGCAGCATTGAAATCTCCAGGTCACATATAACCTACTTACTGAGGCAGCATTGAAGTCTCCAGGTCACAGATAACTACTTACTGCGAGGTAGCATTGAAGTCCTCAGGAACACAGATACAAATAACTACTTACGGAGGTAGCATTGAAAGTCTCCAGGAAACACAGAGACTTATCTGAGCATATTGATTCCCAGGACATAGATAGCTACTACTGGAGGTAGCATGAGTCTCCAGGAACACAGATAACTACTTACTGGAGCAGCATTGAAATCTCCAGACACTAGATAACTACTTACTAGGTAGCATTGAAGTCTCCAGGAAACACAACTATAACTACTTACTGGAGGCAGCATAGAAAGCTCCGGGTCTCAGATAACTACTTACTGAGCAGCATTGAAATCTCCGGATCACAGATACTACTTACTGGAGTCAGTATTGGAAGTCTCCAGCATTAAGTCAGGAGATAACTACTACTGGAGGCAGCATTGAGTCTCCAGGTTACAGATAACTACTTACTGGAGGCAGCATTGAAGTCTCCAGGTTACAGATAACTACTCACTGGAGGCAGCATTGAAGTCTCCAGGTCACAGATAACTACTTACTGGAGGCAGCATTGAAATCTCCGGGTCACAGATAACTACTTACTGGAGGCACAGCTTGCATTGTCTCCAGTACAGATAACGTAACTCACTGGAGGCAGCATTGAAGTCTCCAGGTTACAGATAACTACTCACTGGCGGCAGCATTGAAATCTCCGGGTCACAGATAACTCCTTACTGGAGGCAGTATTGAAGTCTCCAGGTTACAGATAACTACTTACTGGAGGCAGCATTGAAATCTCCGGGTCACAGATAACTACTTACTGGAGGCAGCATTGAAGTCTCCAGGTTACAGATCCTTACCTTACAGACCTTACAGTTCGTTCGGGTTGCCCCAAGTCCCTCAGTGTGAGGCGCCTCTAATGTCTACCAGAGAGTTGCTAGTACATCTTCCGGTATATTTTGCATCTTCCAATCTTGGATGGTCTGGGATGCAGTTTAGATATTTGTCGAGCTTATTCTTAAACTTCATCTACGCTCACTCCTGATATATTCCTCAGATGAGCTGGCAACGCATTGAATAGACGCTGCATTATCGATGCTGGTGCGTAGTGGATTAATGTTCTGTGTGCTTTCCTTATTTTTCCTGGTATAGTTTTGGGCACTATTAATCTACCTCTGCTTGCTCTTTCTGATATTTTTAGTTCCATGATATTTTCTGTTATTCCTTCTATCTGTTTCCATGCCTGAATTATCATGTAGCGTTCTCTTCTCCTTTCTAGACTATATAATTTTAAGGATTGTAGTCTTTCCCAGTAGTCTAGGTCCTTAACTTCTTCTATTTTAGCTGTAAAGGACCTTTGTACACTCTCTATTTGTGCAATATCCTTTTGATAGTGTGGGTACCATATCATATTGCAATATTCAAGTGGACTACGAACATATGCTTTATAAAGCATAATCATGTGTTCAGCTTTTCTTGTTTTGAAGTGCCGTAACAACATTCCCATTTTTGCTTTACATTTTGCCAACAGAATGGCTATTTGATCATTGCATAACATGTTCCTATTCATCATCACACCAAGGTCTTTAACTGCTTCCTTATTTGTGATTGTCTCATTATTAGGTCCCCTATATGCATATAGCTTTCCTTCTCTGTCTCCATAATTTATTGATTCAAATTTATCAGAGTTAAATACCATCCTATTTACCTCTGCCCAATCATATACTTTGTTAAGGTCTCTTTGTAGAGCGTTCCTATCTTCATCACAAGTAATTTCTCTACTTATTCTTGTGTCATCAGCGAAACTACTCACTACCGAATCCTTAACATTACTGTCTATGTCTTCAATCATAATAACAAACAATATTGCAGCTAGCACCGTACCTTGTGGCACACCGGATATTACCTTGGTTTCATCCGATTTCTCATCGTTTGCAATAACTATCTGTTTTCTGTTGTGTAAAAATTCTTTTAACCATCTTCCTACTTTATCTACGATATTGTGTTTTCTAATTTTCTTTGCTAATATATTATGGTCTACTTTGTCAAAAGCTTTTGAAAAGTCTAGATAAACCACATCTGTTTCATTTCCGCTTTTCATATTTTTGAATATGTTCTCACGGTGGACTAACAGTTGGGTTTGTGTACTTGCCTCTAGTCTTGATCCACTTTTGAAAGTAGGGGTGATATATGCTAATTTGTGCTCATCATAAATCTTGCCTGTATCTACACTTTGTCTTAATAATATTGCAAGTGGCTTTGCGATAGAATGAACTACTTTCTTTAACAAAATAGCAGGGACTCCATCCGGCCCTGCAGCAGCTCCATTTTTAATTTCATTAATTGCCTGCACAATATCAGCTTCATTAATTTCTATGTCAGCTAAATATTCACTATTTTCGTCCCTTACTTCTATATCATTATCTTCATTATCTATTCTAGGGGTGAATTCTCTCTTATATCGTTCTGCCAGTATGTTGCAAATTTCCTTTTTTCATTCGTTAATCTCCCTTCAATTCTCAGAGGGCCTATTTCTATTCTTCTTTTATTCATCTTCTTCGCATATGAGTATAATAGTTTGGGGTTTTGCTTGATATTTAATAGGGTTTTTTCTTCCAAGTCCCGTTTTTCATTTTCTTTTGATTGTATAATCTTTTGTTCTGCATTTTCTATCTTACTTTTTAGTTCTATAACTTTCCATGCATTTTTTTTCTTTTGCAAGACCTTTTTTCCACTTTCTGATTTTCTGGAACAAGATCCTTCTGTCTCTTGGTATGCATGAATGATGTTACTTTTCTTCTTCGGTATATATTTAGCCACTATTTTCTCCAATATTTTATATAATATCTCCGTATTTACCCTTATGTCATCACTTACGAAAATGTTATCCCAATCTTTGTTTAATTCTTCATTAATTTCTGACCATTTTATATTTTTACTGTAGAAAGTTGTATTTTCCATATCCTTCCCACTTTTTCATTTCTTGCTTATCTCTATTTTCACTGCTTTGGAATGAACTGTTAATTCTATGACATTATGATCTGAAATATACTCGCATTATAAACTATTATTTCTTTAACATAATTCACCTCGTTCACAAATACTATCTAAAGTATTTTCCTTTCTTGTTGGCAGGTGATTTATTTGTTGAATGTTGTATTCTAGTAGCATATCTAATAGCTTTTCAAATTGCCTCTTATCTTCTGCACTACTATTACTCTCTTTTTTATATGTATAAGTACAACCACAGTCTCCTATTCGTTCTTTCCATTCTACGAAAGGAAAGTTGAAGTCACCAGATAGAGAATAGTCCAGTCCTTGTGATTTCTACATATATCATCCAATTTTTTCAATTATTAAGTCAAACTCTTTAGTATTAGGAGGTCTATATATTACTATGTTCATCAATTTTTCAGATTCAAATTCTACCGCTATTAGTTCACATTCTGAGTTACTATATTTCTCATATATTTTTCCTTGTTTTTTGTCTTTCCCATATATTGCGGTTCCCCCTTGATTCCTATTTTTTCTATCTGATCTATAAGTTTGGAACCCTTTTATTTGATCATCATTCCCAGTCTCTTGGGAATACCAGGTTTCACTTATATTAATTATATCTATTTTCTTTTCATTTTGGGTTAGTTCTTCTAAGTACTCTATTTTTCTTTTTGAGTTACTCGTAACTAAACCCTGCGCATTCATCACTATGATGGTTTGCGTGTTTTCTCCTTCATTTAATATTGGTAGTAATAAGGATTTCCCATGTCTCTTTCCTGTCTGGTATGTTGTTCTTTTTTTCATTTCCAGAAATTCTGACATTAAAAAATCCAACTTTTCCATAATATTTGATCTTCCTTCATCATAATTATTCATTTTGTGTCTGAATCTGCAATTTTCTCCGTTTCTGCAATATCCTCTTGCATAATAAATACAGTTATTATCTCTTGAGTAGAATTTCGGAGCTGATGCTTTGAAATTTTTTGCTGACACCTCTGCATATCTCATTGGTGGTTTGCTTTTCTCTTTTACCTGATATTCTTGATTTCTCTCTTTATTTGTTTCTTCTTATTTTGGATTTTATTACTTGGTTGGTTATTTATTTGATTATGATTCATGGCTACAGGGTGCATATATTTGCATTTTTTGTCGAACTTACATCCTTTTCCTTCTTTTAGGTTTTTACATATTTTTGGATGCAGATCTCTGCAATCATCCCCATAGCCATCTAAGTATGCACATTTACCATATATTTCATAGTTTTGACATACCTTAGGATGTTTGTAGTAACATCTTTCTCCAAATCTGCAATTCCCTCTTTTCAAAAGGTTGCAGATTTTGTCTTTCTTGTCTATTTTTTCCTCTTTCCCGTCATTGTGTAGATCTGGGTAGAGCCTCTTCGGGATTTGCTTTTCTGTTGTCATATCGTAATTTATTTCTTCGTAGGTATGCTGCTTTATTGCCTCATATGTAGTATCAATGAGTATCTCTGCATCCACTACTTTTATCTTGTTCTTTGTTTTCCTTATTTTTTTTCTGTCATTTCATTTTTGTTTACTTCTCTTCCGTTTTCCTCTTCTTCTTTTTCTTCTTCTTCTTCCTCTTCCTCTTCTTCTTCATCCTCAACTATTTGTACATTCAATCTTGATTTAATAACATTGTCTATCCATGATAGACATGTTGAACAAAAAATTCTTGTATCTTTTCTCAAATCTTGCATTACCTCAGCACACTGTGGATGGGTCGGAATGTTGCATGCAGCACATTTTCTGATTAGGTTTTGTGGATTGACTATGCTATACCAAACCTTACACAGTTTGCATGCTTTTGGCATTCTTTTTCCTAATGCATCAATTAGGATATTCACAAGATTCACCTTATTCATTTTCTTTGTCGGAATATGTTGGTTTATGTATATAACTACTTACTGGAGGTAGCATTGAAATCTCCGGGTCACAGATAACTACTTACTGGAGGCAGCATTGAAGTCTCCAGGTTACAGATAACTACTTACTGGAGGCAGTATTGAAATCTCCGGGTCACAGATAACTACTTACTGGAGGCAGTATTGAAGTCTCCGGGTCACAGATAACTACTTAGTGGAGGCAGCATTGGAGTCTCCGGGTCACAGGTAGCTTACTTACTGGAGAGAAGCATTGGAGTCTCCTGTTGGAGACTCCAATGCTGCCTCCACTTAATGGAGGCAGCATTGAAGTCTCGATGGATGTAGATAACTACTTACCGGAGCAGGATTGGAGTCTCCACTAATATGGATAACTCCTCACTGGAGGCAGCATTGGAGTCTCCAAGGATATGGATAACTAATTACTGGAGGCAGCAGTGAAGTCTCCACGAACACAGATAACTACTTACTAGAGACACTAATGGAGTCTCCAGGGATATAGATAACTACTACTGGAGGCAGCATTGAAGTCTACAGGACACAGACAACTACTAACTGGAGGCAGCATTGAAGTCTCCAGGACACAGATAACTACTTACTGGACGCCACATTGAAGTCTCCAAGAATATAGATAATTACTAACTAGAGGCAGCATTGAAGTCTTCAGGACACAGATAACTATTTACTGGAGGCAGCATTGAAGTTTCCAGGAACACAAATAACTAATTACTGGAGACAGCATTGAAGTCTCCGGGTCACAAATAACTACATAGTGAAGGCAGCATTGAAGTCTCCAGGGATGTAGATAACTACTTACTGGAGGCAGCATTGGAGTCTATGGGTCACAGATAACTACTTGGTGGAGGCAGCATTGAAGTCTTCAGGACACAGATAACTACTTACTGGAGGCAGCATTGAAGTCTCATGGAACATAGATAACTACTTACTGGAGGCAGCATTGAAGTCTCCAGGAACACAGACAACTACTTACTGGAGGCAACATTGAAGTCTCCGGGTCACAGATAACTACTTGCTGGAGGAAGCTTTGAAGTCTCCAGGACACAGATAACTACTTAGTGGAGGCAGCATTTGAGTCTCCAGGACACACATAACTACTTACTGGAGGCAGTATTGAAGTCTCCAGGACATAGATAACTACTTACTGGAGGCAGTATTGAAGTCTCCAGGACACAGATAACTACTTACTGGAGGCAGCATTGGAGTCTCAAGGACACAGATAACTACTTGCTGGAGGCAGCTTTGAAGTCTCCAGGAGACAGATAACTACTTAGTGGAGGCAGCATTTGAGTCTCTAGGACACAGAAAACTACTTACTGTAGGCAGTATTGAAGTCTCCAGGACATAGATAACTACTTACTGGAGGCAGTATTGAAGTCTCCAGGACATAAATAACTACTTACTGGAGGCAATATTGAAGTCTCAAGAGACACAGATAACTACTTAGTGTAGGCAGCATTGAAGTCTCCAGGACACAGATAACTACTTACTGGAGGCAGCATTGAAGTCTCCAGGAACACAGATAACTACTTACTAGAGGCAGTATTGAAGTCTCCAGGAACACAGATGACTACTTACTGGAGGCAATATTGAAGTCTCCAGGACACAGATAACTACTTACTGGAGGCAGCATTGAAGTCTCCAGGACACAGATAACTATTTACTGGAGGCAGCATTGAAGTCTCCAGGAACACAAATAACTATTTACTGGAGGCAGAATTGAAGTCTCCAGGAACACAGATAACTACTTACTGGAGGCAGTATTGAAGTCTCCAGGAACACAGATAACTACTTACTGGAGGCAGCATTGAAGTCTCCAGGTTACAGATAACTACTTACTGGAGGCAGCATTGAAGTCTCCAGGAACACAGATAACTACTTACCGGAGGTAGCATTGAAGTCTCCAGGAACACAGATAACTACTTACTGAAGGCAGCATTGAAGTCTCCAGGGATGTAGATAACTACTTACTGGAGGTAGCATTGAAGTCTCCAGGACACAGATAACTACTTACTGTAGGCAGTATTGAAGTCTCCAGGAACACAGATAACTACTTACTGGAGGCAGCATTTGAGTCTCCAGGACACAGATAACTACTTACTGGAGGCAGCATTGAAGTCTCCAGGAACACAGATAACTACTTACCGGAGGTAGCATTGAAGTCTCCAGGAACACAGATAAATACTTACTGAAGGCAGCATTGAAGTCTCCAGGGATGTAGATAACTACTTACTGGAGGCAGCATTTGAGTCTCCAGGACACAGATAACTACTTACTGTAGGCAGTATTGAAGTCTCCAGGAACACAGATAACTACTTACTGGAGGCAGCATTGAAGTCTCCAGGACACAGATAACTACTTACTGGAGGCAGCATTGAAGTCTCCAGGAACACAGATAACTACTTACCGGAGGTAGCATTGAAGTCTCCAGGACACAGATAACTACTTACTGGAGAGAGCATTGGAGTCTCCAGGACACAGATAACTACTTAGTGGAGAGAGCATTGGAGTCTCCAGGACACAGATAACTACTTAGTGGAGGCAGCATTGGAATCTCCAGGACACAGATAACTACTTAGTGGAGAGAGCATTGGAGTCTCCAGGACACAGATAACTACTTAGTGGAGAGAGCATTGGAGTCTCCAGGACACAGATAACTACTTAGTGGAGGCAGTATTGAAGTCTCCAGGACACAGATAACTACTTAGTGGAGGAAGTATTGAAGTCTCCAGGAACACAGATAACTACTTACTGGAGGCAGCATTGAAGTCTCCAGCAACACAGATAACTACTTAGTGGAGGCAGCAATGGAGTCTCCAGGACACAGATAACTACTTACCGGAGGCAGTATTGAAGTCTCCAAGGATATAGATAACTACTTACTGGAGACAGCATTGAAGTCTCCAGGACATAGATAACTACTTACTGAAGGCAGTATTGAAGTCTCCAGGACATAGATAACTACTTACTGAAGGCAGTATTGAAGTCTCCAGGACATAGAGAACACTTTAACTGAAGGCAGTTATTGAGTCTCCAGGACATAGATACTACGTACTGGAACGCAGGCATTGGAAGTTCCAGGCAGAATATTTAAATACTCTAAACTGGAGACAGGGCATTGAAGTTCTCCAGGACATAGATAACTACTTACTGGAGGCAGTATTGAAGTTCCCAGGACATAGATAAACTACTTACTGAGCAGCATTGGAGTCTCCAGGACATAGATAACTACTTACTGAAGGCAGCATTGAAGTCTCCAGGACATAGATAACTACTTACTGGAGGCAGTATTGAAGTCTCCAGGACATAGATAACTATTTACTGGAGGCATCATTGAAATCACTGGGTCACAGATAACTACTTAGTGGAGGCAGTATTGAAGTCTCCAGGAACACAGATAACTACTTACTGGAGGCAGTATTGGCAAGTCTTCCAGGGAAATAAGATAACTATTTACTGGAGGCAGGCCTATTGGAAGTCTCCAGGACATAGATAAAACTATTTACTGTGAAGGCAGTATTGGAGTCTTCCAGGACATACGGAAACTATTTACCTGGAGGCAGTATTGGAGTCTCCAGGACATAGAAAATTCATTAACTGGAAGGCAGCATTGAGTCTCAAGGACATTAGCTAACTATTTTACTGGAGGCAGCATGGGAGTCTTCCAGGACATAGATAACTATGTACCTGGAGGCAAGCATTGGACGTCTCAGGGACATAGGTAACTCTTTACTTTGGAGGCAGTCTTGCAGGTCGGCCAGGACATAGATAACTATTACTTGAGCAGCATGTTGGAGTCTCCATGACATAGGAAACTATTTAATTTGAGGCAGCATTGGAATCTCCAGGAACATAGAAATTAACGATTTAATGGTATGGTCCAGATGGATTCCCAGGACTAGTAACTATTTACTAGGAGGCGCCATTGGGAGTCTCCATAGATAACTATTTAAAATTGGAGGCAGCATTTGGAGTCTCCAGGACATAGATAACTATTAACCTGGAGGCATCATTGGGAGTCTTCCAGGACATAGATAAACTATTACTGAGAGGGGGCAGCCATTGGAGTCGCCAGGACACTAGATAACTACCCACTACTGGAGGCACAGCATTGGAAGTCTCCAGGACATAGGATAACCTATTTACTGGATGGCAGCATTCGGAAAGTCTCCAGGACATAGGGAAACTATTTACTTGGAGGCAGTATTGGAGGCTCTCCCAGGACATAGATAACTAAATCTACTGGAGCAGCATTGGAGGGTCTCCAAAGGAAACATAGGGATAACTATTTATTTGAGGCATAGGCATTGGAATACTCAGGACATTAGATAACTAAATTTTACGAGCAGTATTGGAGTCCAGGAAATAGGGATAAACTATTACTGGAGGCAGCATGGAGTCTCCAAATTAGAAACTATTTACGGAGCAGCATTGGAGTCTCCAGGACATTAGAAACTATTACTGGAGGCAGCATTGTGAAAGTCTCAGGACCATAGGGATAACTATTTACTGGAGGCAGCATTAAGGAGTCTCCAGGGAAACATAGATAATACCTCTTGGAGGCAACATTGAAGGTCTCCAGGGACACAGATAACTATTAAGGGAATGGCCAGCAATTGAATCTCCGGGTCACAGGATAACTACTAATGGAGGCAGCAATTGAAAATGCTCCCGGGTCACAGATAACTACTTACTGGAGGCAGTATTGAAATCTTCCGGGTCAACGATAACTACTTACTGGAGGCAGTATTGACAAGTCTCCGGGTCACAATGATAACTACTTAACTGGAGGCAGTATTGAAGTCTCCAGGTTCACCGGATAACTAACTTACTGGAGGGTTAGCATTGAACTCTCCAGGAACACAGGATTAAACTAACTCTTATCTAGGAGGCAGTATTGAAATCTCCAGGGTCACAGATAACTAACTTTTTTTTACTGGAAAGGGCAGTAGTATTGAAGGTATCCGGGTCACAGATAACTAACTTATGGATGGCCAGCATTGAAATCTCTTGGGTCACAGATAAACACTTAGTGGAGGCAGCATTGAAGTCTCCAGGTCACAGTATAAATACTTACTGGAGGCAGCATGAAATCTCAGGGTCACAGATAACTACTTAGGGGGAGGCAGCATTGAAGTCTCCAGGTCACAAAGGATAAATACTTACTGGAAGGCAGCATTGAAGTCTCCAGGAACAAAGGTAAACTTATCTTACGGATGGTAGCAATTGAAAGTATCAGGAACAAAACAGATAACTACTTACTGGAGGCCAACAATTGAACGTCGCCAGTGGTTACAGATAACAAATAACGTTACTGGAGTCGGCAGCATTGAAAACTCTCCGGGTCACAGATAAACTACTTACTGGGACGGTAGCATTGAAGTCGTACCAGGAAACAAACAGATAACTACTTACTTGGAGGCAGCATTGGAAATTCTAGGGTTCACAGATAAAACTAACTTACTGGATAGGTAGGCATTGGAAGTCTCCAGGAAAACACAGATAAACTACGTTACTGGAGGCAATGCATTGAAATCTCCAGTTCACAGATAAACTACTTATGGAGGGTCAGCATTTGAGAAATCTCCAGGAACACAGATAACTACTTACTGGAGGCAGCATTGAAATCTCCAGGTCACAGATAACTACTTACTGGAGGCAGCATTGAAATCTCCAGGAACACAGATAACTACTTACTGGAGGCAGCATTGAAGTCTCCAGGAACACAGATAACTACTTACTGGAGGCCGCATTGAAGTCTCCAGGTTACAGATAACTACTTACTGGAGGCCAGCAGGTTGAAATCTCCAAGGTCCAACACAGATAACATGGACTTACTGGAGGTAGCATTGAAGTCTCCAGGAACACAGATAACTACTTACTGGAGGCAGCATTGAAATCTCCAGGACATAGATAACTACTTACTGGAGGCAGCATTGAAGTCTCCAGGAACACAGATAACTACTTACTGGAGGCAGCATTGAAATCTCCAGGACATAGATAACTACTTACTGGAGGTAGCATTGAAGTCTCCAGGAACACATATAACTACTTACTGGAGGCAGCATTGAAATCTCCGGGTCACAGATAACTACTTACTGGAGGCAGTATTGAAGTCTCCAGGTCACAGATAACTACTTACTGGAGGCAGCATTGAAGTCTCCAGGTTACAGATAACTACTTACTGGAGGCAGCATTGAAGTCTCCAGGTTACAGATAACTACTCACTGGAGGCAAAAGCATTGAAGTCTCCAAAGGTTCACCAGATCAACTTACTTACTCGGAGGCAGCATTGAAATCTCCGGGTCACAAGATAACTACTTACTGGAGGCAGCATTTGAAGTCTCCAGGTTACAGATAAACTAACTTAGTGGAGGCAGCATTGAAGACTCCAGGTCACAAGATAACTAACTCAACTGGCGGCAGCCATTGAAAATCTCCGGGGTCACAGATAACTATTCACTTGAGGCAGTATTGAAAGTCTCCCAGGTACAGGATAACTTACTTACTGGAGGCAGCATTGAAAATCTCCGGTTCACAGATAAACTGCTTACTGGAGCCAGATTGAAGGGTCTCCAGGTTACAGATAATACTTACTTACTAGGCAAGTATGGAAGGCCCAGGCCGGTTACAGAATAACTACTTACTGGAGGCAGATTGAAATCTCCGGCGTTCACAGATAACTACTTACTGGAGGGAGGGCAGCATTGAAGTCTCCAGGTTACAGATAACTACTTACTGGAGGCAGCATTGAAATCTCCAGGATCACAGATAACTACTTACTGGAGGCAGCATTGAAGTCTCCAGGTTACAGATAACTACTTACTGGAGGCAGCATTGAAATCTCCGGGTCACAGATAATACTTACTGGACTGCAGTATGAGTCTCCGGGTCAGATAACTACTTACTGAGGCAGCATTGAGTCTCCAGGTCACAGATGCTACTTACTGGAGGCAGCATTGAGTTCTCCAGGTTACAGATAACTACTTAGCTGGAGGCACATTGAAGTCTCCAGGTCACAGATTAACTACTTACTGAGGTCAGCATTGAAGTTCCATGGTTACAGAACTAACCTACCTTACTGGAGGCAGCATTGAAGTCTCCAAGGTCAACAGTAACTTACACTTGGAAGGCACAGCATTGAAGTCCTTCCAGGTTCACAGATAAACTAACGTACTGGCAGGCAGCATTGAAATCCCGGGTCAAGAATAAACTTACTTTAACCTTGGAAGGTAGCAATTGGAAGTTCTCCGGGGTCCAACAGATAAACTACTTAACTGGGAGGCAGCAATCTGGAAGTTCTCCAAGGTCACAGATAACTACTTTACTGCAAGGCAGCATTGAAGTCTTCCAGGTCACAGAATAACTTACTTATTGCCAGGCAGCATTTGAAAATTCTCCGGGTCACAAGATAACACTTCCTGGAGCAGGGCCATTTGAAGTCTCCAGGTTACAGATAACTAAACTTTATGGAAGGGGCAGGCAATTGGAAGTTCTCCAAGGTTACAGAATAACTTACTTACTTGGAGGCAGCATTATTTTGAAAGGTTCTCCAAGGTCCAAACCAGATAATTTAAAACTTAAGGGAGGCGGCATTGAAGTCTCCAGTTTTACAGAATAACTTACTACTGGAGGCAATCATTGAAATTCTCCGGGTCCACAGGAATAACTTACTTAGTTGGAAAGGGCAGCTTGGAGTCTCCGGGTCACAGGTAGCTTACTTACTGGAGAGAAGCATTGGAGTCTCCTGTTGGAGACTCCAATGCTGCCTCCACTAAGTAGTTATCCACATCCCTGGAGACTTCAATTCTGCCTCCAGGAAGTAGTTATCTACATTCGTGTAGACTTTAATTTTTCTCTCTAGTAAGGTGTTATCCATATTCCTTGAGAATGGGCCACAGTTAAGTTAAGGCCTGAAAGTACTTAAGTTTTATTAAAATACTATATTAATACTCACAAGTAAACAATTTATACTCAGTAATCTTGTGGGTTTCTTTTTTCAATGTAAGGAGTTTTACAAGAATGGAAATTAAAATAAAATAAATAAATATAAAAGGACATATAACTTCGATCAATCTTTATTGCTTGAGTCCTATAATAAAGGCTAATACGAAATTGTGATTGTGAAAAACACTGAACGTGACAATTGTGTAATACTACATAGTTTTTAGATAGGTGCTATAAATTCATTTATGAAACCAGCTGTTTTTTTTTATAAAGAAAACTCATAATTATATAATTACAAAAAGCTTGGGTGTTTTACTTTTTAGCAATGATTATGACCAAGGACCAGCTCAAATGAGGGGAGAAATTTAGCCATTTAAGTTAAATGTAAAGAAATAAACTCAAAACCTGACGAATACTGAAAGCAAAAGAAATTTAATCCAGCTCTTATTTCTATGTATCTACCCATTTAAGGTGCACCTGGTTGCAAGGTCAAGTTGCTAATTGTATACATATGAATATTCAGTATTAAAAGTGAAATACCTTACAAAGCACTTAATTACATTACACAGGGTAATTCCATTGTCAAGTGGGTCTTTAACAACCGATGAATTCTCGAACTGCCACCATAGTTGTCATGAACTCATATGAACCTCACTATTCTGCGAATGATCATCGTGGAACTTACTATCATAAAAATGAAAATACAATTGATGATTTCTTCTTGATGTTTTGTTACGTCACATGTGGAGGGAAATTTTAAATATGGAACGAGATATTTGAAACAGTTAGTTTGACTTCAATAACGTTTTTCACACCCTCACTAATATCGCTGGTTAGGGTGTGAAATTGACACTAAATAATGATCTGCCATGGACAAAGGTATGATCCCAGCAAATGGCTGCAGCAGCCACACCGGAATGGAACAAAGGTTGACGATTATGGCTAGTAAGCACTGCATATGATTTTCACCATTGCTATTTTTATTATTCTGTTATTGTACGATTTTTCTACATATTTAACAACTTAATTCACTGGTAATGTATACTATTATTCTTATATCATTAATATCATTAACACATTGTCTACAGTAGTGATTAGAAAATATGAGCATTGTCATCCAATATCTCGACCATTCACATCCGTCGTTACAAGACAAACAGGCTTCATTGCTGTGTTACCAGACCATTTTCATGAAGCATAAGGGGATGGGGTAAAGGAGCACTTGAAGGCAACTGTATGTAGTACTTACATACGCACACAATGGTCCAGTTAGAGAGCTAATAAATAGGAATGAAGTGATCTTCGGACAGCTTGTAAACTTTCTGAAAAACATATCAATGTTATTATGGGTATGCAACAAATGAAAGTTAAACTTGCCGTGCAACTGCTGTCCAAAAGTACTTATAAATCTTTTGATCACTTCGACAACCAAGGATATTTGAAGAGAAGGGCTGGAAAATTACAAGCCATTTCATTCGGCTTGTTGATAGATAGTTTGATCCGTTTTATTCTCGACTGCCAACAGATAGAAAATCATCAAGAAATGCTTCCGTGACTAAACCTGTAAATGCAAGACAAAATCTTTCAAGACATGAATAGAACCGCTAGAGAAATGAAAGTGAAGAAAAGTACAATGCTCTATCCTTTGTCTAACATGCTGAAAATGGCAAAATAAAAACTTTGCATGACGTATACTCTAAATTACAGACTAAATCAGCATGGGTTGGGGCACTTTTTTGGTTGCAAAAGTCAAATGGGAGCGTACGATCAGCACCCATCACCAGTTGCATTTAAACATCGTCTCAGAGCCCACCTTTTAGGAAAAGACAGCACACTTGTAAGCTCAAAGAAAAACCTTTAAAACTGCAACAGTGAAAATGTAACATCCGCCTCATTTTCCCACGTCCCTGACAAGCAAGACGCATCATTCGAAGACGAAGGAAATTCCCTTCAGAAAGAACCCAGTATATCAGCAATTTTATTGCTGATATACTGGAAGTTGAAGAACAAACATGGGAAGATGCCATATGTTGGCGGGTTCATTGCTCACAAGTTTCCACAACTGGAACATCTAGGAGCAAAAGTAACAAAGGAAGATGGCACAAAGATTGGTGCCATAAGCTTTAGTGAAGGAGAAACTAATGAAATCTAGTGTTTCTTGATCATTTGAAATGTGGGGATTAGATGTTTGATTCTCACCATGGGAGGAAAATGTTTTAACAGCTTAAAAGGAACGATAATTAAATTAGCGGATATAATTAGCAGTCACATCTAAATATCTTCAGAAGTCGAAATATTTTGTTCCATGCCATACAGTTTTTAGAATTCGAAATTTGAACAGACACATTAGTAGTTCCAGGA
This sequence comes from Macrobrachium nipponense, assembly GCF_015104395.2. Taxonomy (NCBI): domain Eukaryota; kingdom Metazoa; phylum Arthropoda; class Malacostraca; order Decapoda; family Palaemonidae; genus Macrobrachium; species Macrobrachium nipponense. The sequence continues at coordinate 64,785,249 of NC_087205.1, read as the reverse complement.
AAGCGGTCCATAGATTTAAAAAGTTAGCGACATAGCTATATATATGCAAAATGTGATTTTATGGAGATCTGTTAAATGTGTAATCTAGAAATATATTTATAGTATTGTTTAGAATGTTCTTTAGAACTCGCTCCTTCGGAAACAGATAATAGTATTTAATAACGGATAAAAAGAAGAAAGCAAAGGTAGGTTTCCTATAATTTCAATGTTATTTGGAGAAAATGTTCTAATGATCTCTCTCATGATTATTCTTCTTAACATAGTAGAATGAAGAACCTACATCTGACTATTAATTTAATTATCGAATAGCTTAGAGTATATAGAAAAATAAAAAAAGAGAAAGTAAAGGCAGGATTGCTATAGGTTAAGGGCCTGACTGCGGATATTGTGACGCCACGCACCTATCCGTTTAATCCTGTACCCCAGTTTAATCTGCGCATGACAAGACCCTATATTCTCTAGACCTTGGTTCAACTAGACCATCTCACTCGGCACACCGAGCACTGGCTCAATTAAGACTTTTTTTCCCCTTTTTTCTGTATTGCATTTGATTGTTTTCATATTTTATCATACGCTCAATTTATTGTGAAATAACATTTTATTTTTTATGTGAATTGGTACTGCTTTTACGTACATATTATAGTAAAGATTTTACTGCCTCTTCTTCTCTCCTCAACAATACCACGACGCACGATAACTTAAAATCATTCGTTCATTATTCCTAAAAAATATAAACGCTACCTCCCTCTACCTCAAGTTAGCTTTGTCCTTTCATTTACTATTTTGTTAATATTGTTCAACTAGACCGTCTCACTCGGCGCACTAGACACTGGCTCAATTAAGACTTTTTTTATTGCATTTGATTGTTTTTATAATTAATCATTACGTTAAATTTATTGAGAAATTCCCTTTTTATGTGAAGTGTTATTGCTTTTACATGCATACAGTAATATTTTAACACTTCTCTCCTCAACATATCAACGCTCCCTCGTTCAGTCTCAAGTCAGCTGGGCGTGACGTCACCACGGTTACGTACGATTTTATACATCTTTTATGCTAAATGTTATATTGAAAGCTAAATTTTTTTATTAAATGCTTTATACTTTAATATAATTTGTCGAATATTGTTATCATTAAACTATATATTGTAAATGAAAAAATAAATTAATACAGTTTAACTTGTAAGACCCAGTAGGCCGTCGAATACAAGTATAAACTAGATAATCAGTCAATTCGAAGTACGAGCATTTGTTCGACAAACGATACAAAATTTTATCGAAATTTTTTTTCGAAAAACGGAAAGTTCGATACATGAAACGTTCGACAAACAAGGTACCACAATATACTAATGGTACAGTTTTACTTCCGGCAAACAACACAATGCCCCGTATACAGTTGTTTTCCAACCAGCGCACACTTAAAAGTGCCATCACTTAACCACTTGGTTTTACTTTTCAAGACTTCCTAATTCTTTCCAGTTGTGTAAATTTGAACAGTTTCTGATTCGTACCATGAAAAGCGATCGCCTCTTGTAGTTACCGTTAAATCGTCATTGGCACTTGCACGCACTCTTGTGCGTCTTACTCTGCGTGCTAGTGAGTCTTTCACCGGCAAAGCACCGCATATGCTTCATGACAAATCACTTATATCGTGATTAATTACGAAAGATAAAGCTTCATTAGATTTTAGTGAGCTGTTTTCATACTTTCAAACACTTTTAAAGCGCTCATACGGGCGAATGTGAATGATTGTTAGAGTTCTTTTCAATTAGATCATTACAAGTAATTATACTGGCGCAGAACGAGGCCCGTTTTTCACACCTAAAAATATATGGGTCCCTCTTTCCTCCGGTTCCCAAGGTATGCAAGCCCTTCTTATATTAGTTACTTCCTTCATTTGATTTCCATTTTGGACTGAAGGGGTTCCTTACAAAAATGTAAGTAATCGAGGAGTAAATTTATTTTGGGAAGAAAAGTAGAACAAGTTTCTTTACAAAACCACAAATAAGTGAGAAAGAAAAGAAGAACAAAAGCTTGTTGGGTTGTTATATGTTTTGGACCATTCAGATGATTTCGAATTATTAGACATTTTGTCCATTTTGACGAATTGGGCATTTTGTCTTTAGGCATTTTGTCTGTAGGCATTTTGTCTTTAGGCCTTTTGTCTGTAGGCATTTTGTCTTTAGGCATTTTGTCTGTAGGCATTTTGTCTGTAGGCATTTTGTCTTTAGGCATTTTGGCTGTAGGCATTTTGTCTTTAGGCATTTTGTCTGTAGGCATTTTGTCTTTAGGCCTTTTGTTTTTAGGCATTTTGTCTGTAGGCATTTTGTCTTTAGGCCTTTTGTCTTTAGGCCTTTTGTCTGTAGGCCTTTTGTCTTTAGGCCTTTTGTCTGTAGGCATTTTGTCTTTAGGCCTTTTGTCTGTAGGCCTTTGTCTTTAGGCATTTTGTCTGTAGGCCTTTTGTCTTTAGGCATTTTGTCTGTAGGCATTTTGACTGTAGGCATTTTGTCTTTAGGCCTTTTGTCTGTAGGCCTTTTGTCTTTAGGCATTTTGTCTTTAGGCCTTTTGTCTGTAGGCATTTTGTCTTTAGGCATTTTGTATGTAGGCATTTTTGTCCTTTGTTTAGGCCTTTTTTCTGTATTTGCATTTTGTCTGTAGGCATTTGTCTTGTTTATTTGCCTTTGTCTTTAGGCATTTTGTCTTTAGGCCCTTTTGTCTATTTAGCCTTTTGTCTGTAGGCACTTTTGTCTTTAGGCCTTTTGTCTGTAGGCCTTTTGTCTGTAGGCATTTTGTCTATAGGCCTTTTGTCTTTAGGCCTTTTGTCTTTAGGCCTTTTGTCTTTAGGCCTTTTGTCTTTAGGCATTTTGTCTATAGGCATTTTGTCTTTAGGCATTTTGTCTTTAGGCCTTTGTCTTTAGGCCTTTTGTCTGTAGGCATTTTGTCTATAGGCATTTTGTCTTTATTTTTTCGGCCCTTTTGTCTTTAGGCCTTTTTGTCTGTAAGGCATTTTGTCTATAGGCTTTTGTTTTGGTCTTTATAAGTATTTTGTCTATACAGGCATTTTGTCTATACGGCCTTTTTGTCTTTAGCCTTTTGTCTTTAGGCCTTTTTGTCGGTGTAGGCATTTGTCTATAAGGCCGTTTGGTCTTTAGCCTTTTTCTTTAGGCCTTTTGTCTGTTTAGGCCCTTTTGTCTTTAGGCTTTTGTCATTTTGTCCGGCATTTTGTCCTATTTAGCATTTTGTCTTTAGGCCTTTTGTCTTTAGGCATTTTGTCTATAGGCATTTTGTCTTTAGGCATTTTGTCTTTAGGCATTTTGTCTATAGGCATTTTGTCTTTAGGCCTTTTGTCTTTAGGCCTTTTGTCTGTAGGCATTTTGTCTATAGGCATTTTGTCTTTAGGCCTTTTGTCTTTAGGCCCGTTTTCTGTAGGCATTTGGTTTTGTTTATTTATAGTATTTTGTTTCTCGGCATTTTTTGTTATTTATAGGCCTTTTGTCTTTAGGCATTTTGTCTTTTAGGCATTTGTCTTTAGGCCTTTTGTTCTGTAGGCATTTTGTACTTTAGGCCGGTTTTGTCTTGTAGGCCTTTTGTTCTTTTAGGCCTTTTTTGTTTTCTTTAGGCATTTTTGTCTTTAGGATTTTGTCTAGGGTCTTTTTCTTTAGGCATTTTGTCTATAGGCATTTTGTCTATAGGCCTTTTGTCTTTAGGCATTTTGTCTGTAGGCATTTTGTCTATAGTCCTTTTGTCTTTAGGCATTTTGTCTATAGGCATTTTGTCTATAGTCCTTTTGTCTGTAGGCATTTTGTCTGTAGGCATTTTGTCTTTAGGCATTTTGTCTTTAGGCATTTTGTCTTTAGGCCTTTTGTTTTTAGGCCTTTTGTCTTTAGGCCTTTTGTCTTTAGGCATTTTGTCTATAGGCATTTTGTCTTTAGGCATTTTGTCTTAGGCATTTGTCTTTAGAAGGGCCTTTGTCTTTAGGTCATTTTGTCTATAGGCCTTTTGTCTTTAGGCCTTTTGTCTGTTAGGCATTTTGTCTTTAGCATTTTTGTCTGTAGCATTTTGGTCTGTAGGCATTTTGTCTTCAGCATTTTTGGCTGTAGGCATTTTGTCTTTAGGCATTTTGTCTTTATGGCATTTTTGTCTTGGGCATTTTTTTGTCTTTATGGACATTTTTTGTCTATAGGCATTTTTGTCTATAAGGCCTTTTGTCTTTAGGCATTTTGTTCTGTTAGGCATTTTGTCTTTAGGCATTTTGTCTATAGGCATTTGTCCTTTAGCATTTTGTCTTTAGAGAGGCATTTTGTCTTTAAGGCATTTTGTCTGTAGGCATTTTGTCCTTTAGGGCAATTTTGGCTGTAGGCATTTTGTCTTTTAGCATTTTGCTGTAGCATTTTGTCTTTTTTTAAAAAAAGGCATTTTGTCTGTAAGGCATTTTGTCTTTTAGGGCATTTTTGTCTTTAGGCATTTTGTCTTTAGGCTTTTAGTCCCTTAGGCCATTTTGTCTTTAGAGTGCTTTTATCTATAGGCATTTTGGCTGTAGCATTTGTCTTTAGGCATTTTTGTCTTTAGGACATTTTTGTCCTTAGCATTTTGTCTTTATTCATTTTGTTATAGCCATTTTGTCTATAGGCAGTTTTTTGTCTTTAGCATTTTTATCGTAGGCCTTTTGTCTTAGGCATTTGTCTGTAGCCTTTTGTCTTTAGGCATTTTGTCTGTAGGGCATTTTGACTGGAGGCATTTTGCCTTTAGGCCTTTTGTCTGTAGGCCATTTGTCTTTAGGCATTTTGTCTTTAGGACTTTGTCGTATCATTTGTCTTTAGGATTTTGTATGAGATAGGCTTTTGTCTGTAGGATTTTTGTCTGTAGGCCTTTTGTCTTAGGCATTTTGTCTCTTAGGCCTTTTGTCTATAGGCCTTTGTTGTAGGCATTTGTCTTTAGGCCTTTTGTCTTGTAGGCCTTTGTCTCGTAGGCATTTTGTCTATAGGCCTTGTGTTTTAGGCCTTTTGTCTTAGGCTTCTTTGTCTTGGCCTTTTGTCTTTAGGCATATTTTTTCTATAGGCATTTTTCTTAGGCATTTGTATTAGGCCTTTGCTTAGGGCCTTCTGTCTGTAGCAATTTTGTCTTATAGGCATTTTGCTTAGGCCCCTTGTCTTTAGGCCTTTTGCTGTAGGCATTTGTATATAGGCTTTTGTTCTTTAGGTATTTTGTATATCAGGCATTTTGTCTATAGTCATTTGTCTTTAGCCTTTGTCTTTAGCCTTTTGTCTGTAGATTTTTGTATATAGGCCTTTTGTCTTTAGGCCTTTGTCTTTAGCCTTTGTCTGTAGGCCTTGTCTTTAGGCCGTTTTTTTTGTCTGTAGGCATTTTGTATATAGGCATTTTGTCTTTAAGGCTTTTGTCTTTAGGCATTTTGTCTTTAGGCATTTTGTCTTTAGGCATTTTGTCTTAGGCATTTTGTCTTTAGGCCTTTTGTCTTTAGGCCTTTTGTCTGTAGGCATTTTGTCTATAGGCATTTGTCTTTAGGCCTTTAGTCTTTATGCTTGTGTCCTGTAGGGCATTTTATATATGTATCCTTGTCTTTAGGCATTTTCTCTTATAGGCATTTTGTCTATTAGTACCTTTTGTCTGTAGGGCAATGTTTTGTCTGTAGGCCATTTTGTCTTTAGGCATTTTTGTCTTTTAGGCATTTTTGCCTTTAGGCCTTTTTGTTTTTAGCCTTTTGTCTTTAGGCCTTTTGTCTTTAGGGCATTTTTGGTCTATAGGCATTTTTGTCTTTTATGGCTTTTGTTCTATTTAGGCATTTTGTCTTTAGGCCTTATTTGTCTTTAGGCATTTTGTCTATAGCCTTTTGTCCTTTAGGCCTTTTGTCTTTAGGCATTTGTCTTTAGCATTTGTCTGTAGGCATTTTGTCTGTAGGCATTTTGTCTTTAGGCATTTTGGCTGTAGGCATTTTGTCTTTAGGCATTTTGTCTTTAGGCATTTTGTCTTGAGGCATTTTGTCTTTAGGCATTTTTTTGTCTATAGGGCATTTTGTCTATAGGCCTTTTGTCTTTAGGCATTTTGTCCTGTAGGGCATTTTGTTTTTCTTTAGGCATGTTTTGTCTATAGGCATTTTGTCTTTTAGGCATTTTGTCTTTAGGCATTTTGTCTTTTAGGCATTTTTGTCTGTTAGGCAATTTTGGTCTTTAGGCCATTTTGGCTGTAAGGCATTTTTGTCTTTAGGGCATTTTTGGCTGTAGGCATTTTGGTCTTTAGGCATTTTGTCTGTATGGCCATTTTTGTCTTTTAGGCATTTTGTCTTTTAGGCATTTTGTCTTTAAGGCCTTTTAGTCTGGTAGGCATTTTGTCTTTAGCAATTTTATCTATAGGCCATTTTGGCTGTACATGCATTTTTGTCTTAGGCATTTTGTCTGTAAGGCATTTTGTCCTTAAGGCATTTTTGTCTTATTCATTTTGGTCTATAGGCCATTTTGTGCTTAATAGGCAGTTTGTCTTTATGGCAATTTTGTCTGTATGGCATTTTGTCTTTAGGTCCCTTTTGTTTTTTCTTTCAGGCATTTGTCTTTAGGACATTTTTGTCTTTTAGGCGATTTTGGCTGTAGGCATTTTGGTCTATAGGCCCTTTTGTCCTTTAGGCATTTTTGGTCTGTATGGCATTTTATTTCCTCTTAGCATTTTTGTCTTTATGGCATTTTGTCTTTAGGCATTTTGTCCTGTAGGCCTTTTGTCTGTTAGCCTTTTGTTTTTCTTGTAGGCCATTTTTGTCTTTAGGCATTTTGGTCTTTAGGCCATTTTGTTCTGTAGGCATTTTGTGCTTGAGGCATTTTGTCTTGTTAGGCATTTTGTCTATAGGCCTTTTTGTTCCTTTAGGCATTTTGTCTATAGGCATTTTTGTCTTTAAAAGGTCACGCAGTTTTGTCTTTTAGGCATTTTGTCTTTGGGTACATTTTTCGTCTTTAGGCATTTTGTCTTTTAGGCCCCCCCCTTTTTTGTCTTTAGGGCCTTTAGTCCTGGTAGGCATGTTTTGGTCTATAGGCCAATTTTTGTCTTTAGGCATTTTTGTTTTTTCTATAGGCATTTTTGTCTATAGGCCCTTTTGTCTTTAGGCCTTTTGTCTTTAGGCATTTTGTCTTTAGGGCCCTTTTTGTCTTTAGCCTTTAGGTCCTTTAGGCATTTTGTCTGTAGGCATTTTGGTCTTTATGCCGTTTAGTCCTGTAGGCCATTTTTGTTTTATTTAGGCCTTGGTCCCTTTAGGCTTTTTGTCTGTAGCATTTTGTCTTTAGGTCTTTTGTCTGTAGGCCTTTTGTCCTTTTAGGCCATTTTGTCCTGTATGCCTTTTGTCTATGCTTTTGTCTGTATGGCCATTTTGTCTTTATGGTCCATTTTGTCTTTAGGGCCTTTTGTCTCTTTAGGCCATTTTGTCATATAGGCATTTTGTCTTTATGGCAGTTTGTCTCTTTAGGCATTTTGTCTTTCAGGCCCTTTTGTCTGTAGGCATTTTGTCTTTAGGCATTTTGTTCTTTAGAGGGCACCTTTGTTTCTTTAGGCCTTTATTTTGTCCTGTTTAGGCATTTTGGTTCTATAGGTAATTTTTGTCTTTAGGGCCTTTTTGCTTTTAAGATTTTGGTCTTTAGCCTTTTGTCTATAGGCATTTTGGTCTTTAGGCTTTTGGCTGTAGGCCTTTTGTATTTAGGCATTTTGGTTTTGGTCTGTAGGCATTTTGTCCTATAGTCCTTTGTCTTTAGGCCCTTTTGTCTTTATAGGCTTTTGTTTTCTTTTATAGGCACTTTTGTCTGTAGGCCTTTTGTTCTTTTGTTTAGGCTTTTGTCTTTAGGGCATTTGGCTTTAGGCATTTTGTGCTTTAGGCATTTTTGCCTTTAGGCTCCTTTTTAGGCCTTTTGTCTTTAGGCTTTGTCTAGGCATTTTGTCTATAGGCTTTTGTCTTTAGGCATTTTGTCTTTAGGATTTTGGGTCTTTAGCCTTTTTGTCTTTAGGAATTTTTGTTATAGGCATTTTTGTCTTTTTTAGAGGCATTTTGTCTTTTAGGCATTTTTTTTCTAGGCATTTTGTTTATTTTGTAGGCATTTTGTTCTTTTGTTTTTAGGCACTTTTTTTTTGTCTTTAGGCATTTTTGGCTTTTGTTTAGGCATTTTGTCTTTAGGCCATTTTAAGTCTTTAGAATTTTCCGTCTTTTAGGCATTTTGTCTTATTTAGGATTTTTGTCTATGGCTTTTTTGACTCTTAGGCATTTTGTTGTCTGGTAGGCATTTTGTCTTTAGGCATTTTTGTTCTTTTAGGCATTTTGTCTTTAGGCCTTTTTGTCTTTAGGCCTTTTTGTCTTAGGCCATTTTTTGGGTTTTTCTGTAGGCATTTTGTCTATAGGATTTTGTCCAAGGCCTTTTGTCTTTAGGGGCCCTTTTGTCTTTTTAGGGGCATTTTTGTCTTTTTAGGCATTTTGTTTATAGGCATTTTGTCTATAAAAGGGCCTTTTTTGTCTTTAGGCCCCCTTTTGTCTTTAGGCATTCTTTTTTTGGTCCTTTAGGCATTTTGTGGCTGTTTTAAGGCCATTTTGTCTTTAGGTGTAGCATTTTTGGGGCTGTAGGCATTTTGTCTTTAGGCATTTTTGGCTGTAGGCATTTTGTCCTTAGCATGTGTCTGTAGGCATTTTGTCTTTAGGCATTTTGTTTTGGGTCTTTAGTTTGGCATTTTGTTTCCTTTAGGGCCTTTTTAGGTCTGTAGCATTTTTTGTTTTCTTTAGGCATTTTTGTCTATAGGCATTTTGGCGTAGGCATTTTGGTTTCTTTAGGCATTTTTTTTGTCTGTAGGCATTTTGTCCTTTAGGGGGGGGCATTTTGTCTTTATTCATTTTGTCTATAGGCATTTTGTCTATAGGCAGTTTGTCTTTAGGCATTTTGTCTGTAGGCATTTTGTCTTTAGGCCTTTTGTCTTTAGGCATTTTGTCTTTAGGCATTTTGTCTTTAGGCATTTTGTCTGTAGGCCATTTTGTTCTATAGGCCTTTTTGTCTTTAGCATTTTGTCTTTTAGGCATTTGTCTGTAGGCATTTTGTCTTTTCTTTAGGGCAATTTTGTCTTTAGGCATTTTGTCTGTAGGCCTTTGTCTGTAGGGCATTTTGTCTATAGGCATTTTTGTCTATAGGCATTTGTCTGTAGGCATTTTTTGTCTGTAGGGGGCCATTTTTGGTCTGTAGCATTTTTGTCTGTAGGCATTTTGTCTTTAGGCATTTTGTCTATAGGCCTTTTGTCTTTAGGCATTTTGTCTATAGGCATTTTGTCTTTAGGGCATTTTTTTTTTGTCTTTAGGCCATTTTGTGTCTTTGGGCATTTTGTTTCTTGTTTAGGGGGCATTTTGTCTTTAGGCCTTTGTCTTTAGGCCTTTTGTCTGTAGGCATTTTGTCTATAGGCATTTTGTCTTTTAGGCCATTTTGTCCTATAGGCCTTTGGTTTTGTCTTTAGGGCCTTTTTGTCTTTTAGGGCATTTTGTTTCTTTAGGCCTTTTGTCTTTAGGGCCTTTTTAGTCTGTAGGCATTTTTTGTTTTTTCTGTAGGCATTTTGTCTTTAGGCTTTAGTCTGTAGGCATTTTGTCTATAGGCCTTTTGTCTTTAGGCCTTTTGTCTGTAGGCATTTTGTCTATAGGCCTTTTGTCTTTAGGCCTTTAGTCTGTAGGCATTTTGTCTGTAGGCATTTAGTCTGTAGGCATTTTGTCTATAGGCCTTTTGTCTTTAGGCATTTTGTCTTTAGGCATTTTGTCTTTAGGCATTTTGTCTATAGGCATTTTGTCTATAGGCCTTTTGTCTTTAGGCCTTTTGTCTTTAGGCATTTTGTCTTTAGGCATTTTGTCTGTAGGCATTTTGTCTTTAGGCATTTTGTCTAGCATTTGTCTGTAGGCAATTTTGTCTTTAGGCATTTTTTGTTCTATAGGCCCTTTTGGTTTTGTCTAGGCCTTTTGTCTTTAGGCATTTTGTCTGTAGGCATTTTGTCTTTAGGCATTTTGTCTATAGACATTTTGTCTGTAGGCATTTTGCCTGTAGGCATTTTGTCTGTTTTGTCTGTAGGCATTTTGTCTGTAGGCATTTTGTCTGTAGGCATTTTGTCTGTAGGCATTTTGTCTGTAGGCATTTTGTCTTTAGGCATTTTGTCTGTAGGCATTTTGTCGGTAGACATTTTGTTTCCTCACGGTTACTTACACTTTTATTAAGTGTGACTTACCTTCTTAACGTATTAGTTTCTCTGATTTATGGTTGTTTGTTTGACCTGTCATTTCATGTTTTACAATTTCATGTTGTCATGACCGTCTATTTATGTCTTGTTTGGACTGGGATTACTTGTTTATTCCGTGTATTCCTTGTGACCAATTGCTTATTTCTTCCTTATATATATATATATATATATATATATATATATATATATATATATATATATATATATATATATATATGTGTGTGTGTGTGTGTGTGTGTGTGTGTGTGTGTGTGTGTTGGTCATTAAATGCATGTTTAGCATGTTGTGCAATAAATGTTTAATGTATATTTCTACATCATGTTTACAGTATGTTGCCCATCCCACAGGCTTTAGCCGTTAGTAAAAAAAATCAGGATGAGAGATGGATTAGAGAAGTTACCAAGTCAATTGGTTTATGGATTTGGGAAAAAGAATGCAGTAAGAGAAAAGTGTTATAGGATAGTACATACATTGCCCTTTCGTGTTGGCTTTTTCTCTTGGGAAAATCGGGAAGAGAAAAGGGTTAGGTATGGATACTTTGTTCCTCATTCCATTGGTTTCGGTTTTAGGTAATAAAGGCTGAAAGAAAGAACTAGCAAATGTTACTGATAAAAAAGCGGGAAGAGTAAAGGGTCCTCCGTTGCTTGTCCCATTGGCTTCTGCCGTAAGAAAATAATAAGAGAAAAGGATCAGGTAAGGGTTCTAAATGACCTGTCACACTGATTTTACTATTGGCAACTAAGAAGAAAGCTAAAAATTTGAGAAAATACCACCGTGTTGCCAGTACCATTGGCTTTGGACAAGAGAGGCTCA
>NC_087205.1:64761698-64769198 GCF_015104395.2 Macrobrachium nipponense | reverse complement strand
TTCTTTTTTATTGCCTTTCTTGGAGCCTGAATGACAGACTAGGAATCTTATTTCGTAACTTTAGAGCTTTTAAAATAATGAGCTTATGAATTCTATCCAATCTATAATTTTTTCTCTGTACTTCTAATGGCCCCCCCCCCCGAATGGCCCCCCCCCCGTCCCCCCCCCCTTTTTTTTTTTACCCAGATTTACGACATTGGAGGAAGGAATAATAATACAAAGTCAGCTCGAGTGAATACCTAAGTAGTTCATCGGAAGAGGCCTGTTGCTTTGAAGTGAATGTCAGACGAAAGAAAGAAGTGAAATTCATTGCTTCCAACTTTGCATTTTGATATGCAATTGGCGGGACTTAGCTACTATTAATCACACTTAACTAACTCCTCTGAGAACTTATAAAAAGATTGGATAGGCGTGACCTGCTTAACTTATACGATACGTCTGCGACCCACTCTGCCCTGGCTTCGGCTTCGTCTTCTTCTGAACAAACTACGCTGTGTTCCAAAATTTGACAGAGAAAACATTATTATTATTATTATGCGTCTTGTTATAATAGACAAAAGTAAAAAATGCGCCGATGTTTCTTTGGCGCAATCGAGTTTTCTATACAGCGTATAACCAAGGCCACCGAATATAGATCTCTTTCGGGAGTCTCGGTATTATGCTGTATGAGCTGCGTCCCATGAAACTTTAACCACTCATGAATAGTGTGTGTGTGTGTGTGGGTCGATAAGGACAACCGTTCAGACACTCGTTCAGTGTATGGGGGCCTTAAGGGACACAGCACTTCCTCCAGTCAGCACAGGCAGCATTCCTAGGGTGATCTCAGTTTTACCAAATGGTTAAAGGTGTTTACTTCCTGAAACGTTCATCTCGATAGAATCAAGTGAAAATTTGAACGGTCACAGCATATCATAGAGTTGATCTGGTCACGATTAGCACTATAGTAGATTCACATCAACCGTGCTTTTGACGTCTAGGCCAGTCCCTTACGACGCTCCTGATTGGCTGTTGATAAGTCAGTGACATGGCTAGAAACTCAGTCTCTCTTGAGAGTTCACGTAGGCAGGATGCATGTTCCACCTCTCCTGAAAGACGCATACTTCAGGAGAGATGGAACATACATCCTGCCTATGTGAACTCTCTCGAGACTAAGAGTTTCCAGCCGCCCTGTCATTGGCTTATCAACAGCCAATCAGGAGCGTCGTAAGGGTCTGACCTAGACGTCAAATGCACGGTTGATGTGAATCTACTATAGCATCGTGTAGCGACAAAGCTCCTTTGGTTATTTGCTGTCGGCAGAGGCAGTATCATTCGTAATACTTAAAATAGCCTCTATTCTTGAGACATTACCACATCACCCCTGGCCGTAAACCAACGCAGAAATTTCGCAGGCAAACATAAATAGTGATAATGACAGGGCATCAGATGAAGACTGATTTACTTCTGTCCAAAAGATCTTGTTCTTCATATTACACAGGCAATTATGTCGATGATGATGTTAGTCGACTCTTCTTCTTTCACTGCTTTTGTTTCCGTTGGTGGTTGAGTCTAATGAAATTTTGATTGAATAATGCATGGCTTCTGATATTCACTGAATGAACCATATGTATCGCATCGAGATTTTATATGAAAATAAAAAGAAAAGAGAAAAAAGCAGACCTGTGCAGCTGCTTCTTTGGTAGAACCAGGAGCAAATGTCAGCTGTGCGAATTATGAAGTACCGCTGAAGAAACCACAACGTTTGCACGGTCATATTATGATAATTATTACTCTTTTTATTCGTGGGAAGAGCAATATATTTCAAGTTCGTCAGTCCTTAAGGTTCTTTGGAATGATCCCAGTGACTTTCCCCAACTCCAGGTATCACAGGTGTTAAAAGTGCCCGTCATCGCCAAGAGCATTCGAGCCTGACAAGAGATTATAAGTGAGAAGGATCACAAAAAATGCAGAAACGAGGCAACAACGGTCAATCTACGGTGTCAATCTGGGCCAAGTTCCAGATGATGTTAACCCTAGTAGGTCAAGATCCACTTCACTAAGAGGTCACGGTTCATGTCAACACAACGGGTCAAGAGACCTGAAGTATGATCACGGATCAGGTCGAAAGCCGAGAATAAATGCGTCCGTTTTGCAAACCGTAGGGAAAGGAAAAAGTTGAACTGTGAGCGTGAGAGTAAGCCTGGAAAAGGGAAAAAGACTGGAATTGGAATGGAGGAGGTACAAGAAGGAGAAGGGTGGGTATGCGAGTGAGTCTGGAAAGTGGGAGACAAAGAGACTAGAAATGGAATGGAAGAAGAACAAGAAGGTGATGGGTGGGAGTGCGAGTAGGTCTAGAAAAACGAAACTTACAGTCTAGGAACGGCATAAAGAGATACACGAAATGCTCGAACAAGTGAGAGAGATTGAGAGAGGGAGAGAGAGAGCTGTGCCATTCCGCTGCTGGAAAGAGCCAAATCATTGCTTAATTGTTTGATTCCTAATTCGAGATGTTTGCATAGCTCAGGTTGCTGCGAACGTGTGGGCATTGGTGGATTCCACCTAGAGGCAAGAGGAGAGGAAGGAGGAATGATAGGAAACAGGAGAAACGGTCTTTTCGCCTTTCACAGTTCCTTGCAATGCCAAAAGAAGGCGCACGAAGAAAATGTGAAGTTTTTTTGAATATCGTATTTCTTAACCGTGTAAGTGCACGAATAGAAAATTACTCCTTTTATATATTTATATATAGGTACACACACACACACACACACACACACACACACATATATATATATATATATAGATATATATATATATATACTATTATATTATAAATATAAATATATATATATATATATACTATATTTATATATATATATTATATTATATACATATATTATTTATATATATATATATATATATATTATATATATGTATGTATGTGTGTATGTATGTATGTATGATCCTGTGGTAAGGGTGTAAGAATTCTACCACTGTAGGTCCTGCGTGTCATAAAAGGCGACTAAAAGGACAGCTGCTGCCTTGCAGTCGTTTTTAGTAAAAGACAAGTCCCACTGCCAATAACTGTGGTTGATGACATCAAGGGCATGCGGTCGTAAAAACCCCTTCGCCAAACAATAAACCATGCCTGATGATGCCTTTGATAGAAGGCAGTGTAGGCCCATCAGGCAACCGACCCCTTAATGTAGGGATAACGGTGGGAAAGAAGATATATATATACACACACATATATATCATATATATACATATATACGTATATATATATATTAATGTATATATGTACATATAAACATATATATCTTATTTGTCCTTAACCTAAATCAGACTCACAATTTATCCTCCTTCACTGGAATCTTACCTGAACACTGACTGGAATATCCTCCAGCTTTATTATAAAGTGCTTGATTTTGTGTTTTAGGTTTTCGGCTTAGGAAACATCTCGCTGAAAAGATATACTACGGTTTTCTTTATACAAGCGCTTGCACTCAAGGTATGTAACAAGTGATGAAATATACACGTGTATATATATATGTATATATATATATATATATATATATGTGTGTGTGTGTGTGTGTGTGTGTGTGTGTATGTGTGTGTGTGTGCGGTGTGTAGGTTTATATGTATATATATATATATATATATATATATATATATATATATATATATATATTATATATATATATATATATATATATATATATATATATATATATATAATATAGATTGCAGTGTGTAGCCTCCGAGAAAATATCAATCGTAACAGTAATACAATTACACATGTTTTTTTTTTTACTTCTTTGCCATTCGCAGTACATATTATGACAAATGGAGAGAGAGAGAGAGAGAGAGAGAGAGAGAGAGAGAGAGAGAGAGAGAGAGAGAGAGAGAGAATGTCTGCTAATATATTATGGAAGTCTAATTCCGTCTGAGAATGTACCATTATTCGAATTCACAGAGACTCGTATTTCGTGCCCGACGCGCTTGTAAAACAGAATACTGAAGTGACGTATAAATTCACAGATTCACAGCTTCTCTCTCTTTCTCTAACACACACACACACACACACTCGCATGCACTTACGTAGACAGATTCACACGTGCATGAACAAATGACCGCTAACCAGAGGATGCAAATGTAGGTTGAGATGATCTTGAATGACGTCACCAAGTCGGAACAGCGCTGACTATACACATCAGCATACAGTCAGACCCATACACTTACGATAAAACAAGCTTCAGGGACAGACGGAAGATGGAGTCTGACATGAATAACTATGTTGCCATGGTCCCCGAAAAACACGCAGGAAAACAATGACGCAATCGTTCTCAGATGAGTTTCATGATGTAACTTCAACGTTACTAATTAGAGGAATACGTGCGGAAAGGGCCAATCTCAACACTGTCCCAATGTGCATGTTAAACGTAAAATACATCCTAATCAGTATGACACAGCATCACCGTAGAAACATTACCACGTACAGCAAAAAATACCTTTTCAAAGACAAACCGCCGTCCTTCTGTCCATCACCTGTTATCGAGTTGTCGATTTGGAAGTGCAATTGGAAACTATTATGCTTTAGCTTTCCTTGGTAGTTTTATGATCGGTAGACTTTCAAATGTATATCCCGTCGTCTAGTATATACCATACTCCATCTCTCAGTATATATATGATATATATATATATAAATATTATATATTATATATATATATATATATATCTATATATATACATATGTAGATAGATACACGCACAAATATTACACACACACACACACAACACACACACACATATATATATATATATATTATATATATATATATATATATATATATATATATATATATAATGCATGTGCCAGTTACATTACTTTCACGAAAATGCAAATTCATGAATAATATGACGAGACAAAATCCAGAGATCACCGAGATTTTGAAGCTCTAGCTTCAAGTAAAAAAAAAAAAAAAAAAAAAAAAAAACAAAAAAAAAAAAAAAAAAAAAAAAAAAAAAAACTGTCACCGTGACGTCACTGGCAATCTGTACAAAACTAAACTTAAACCTATCACAATACAGGTAAGGGGTTTCTGAAGCAGGCGACAAACTCAGACAGATAAAGGATCAAACTTAATGTAGGGAAATTTGTTTAGACAACGGATCATATCTCGTGGTACCACAATCTTTAGCTTAATTGTGCATATTCCACTCTAAATTTCTTCTTCCTGAAAGGGGAGAAAAGACATGGATCCATTCACATTCAAACTTTAATTGTTCTGTGGAAAACTTCTACAGAATTAGTCGTTTCATAAACAATTCGACTCTGTCTTTGGGTATGCTCGTCTGTGTACTGATTGTGCAGGCCCTTCTGTTCGAATGTCTCTTCCACGCTGTACATCTAAGAACTTAACTAAGTATTTTTTATCTTTTTCCTTCAATCGCTTCCAAATTATACATCCTTTCCACCAGTTCTTGCTAAGTCACGTATACCCCGGTCGACAATACTTCCTGTGGAGAAACATATGCACAATTATGTATATGTACATAATATATCTAAAGATAAATCTGTACAGAAAATTTTCGGGAAACTGTTCGCTTCCGCTTTTCAATATGTACATGTACTACCTATGTAACTGTGGATTTGTTTTTCCATTTCAAGACTCGTGCTACTATGAGTGCTTTTTAATATCAACTGAGGTAATCTTTCAAACACGTCCTTTCGGCTTTCTTCTTCCATATCTACTACGCATCCAATTCAGGGGCGAGCTTTTCTATTATGTAGCTTCCAAACTTTTCGAACTATACGGTTTTTTACTCCCACTTACTCGAAGAAGTGACAGGTGTTTCATCTCTCATGAAAGTAAAACACCAGAGGCTAGTCAATACCTTTCTCAAATAGTTCCTGAAGTTTGATTCCATTTCACTCCGTTAAAAAAAACAAAAATGAAATTCTCTTTACAGATTATTACTGGTTTTCACATCTGTAAGTGGACCTGTTTCTGGCGCCCTTTGACTGAGGCTTGAAGGGGATAGCTCAGAATCATTTTAGTAGAAACAGGCAGTAAAACAGTCAACTGTTATTACCCCGTTTTAGTACCTAAACAAACCTGCATTTTGCGCCGTTACGCCACCTCGTGTAATAATGGGTCCTGAGCGCACTACTCTCTCGGCATTCAGATAAACGCTTCGCGAAAATGGCAATCATTTTGCTAAACCTATAGGTCCCCACACTCACCCACACATTCAGATGAGCCATCAGCAATTATGTGTACCGCTGGATTTTACGCGACATTGCATGGACGCTCATTTGTTTTTTATGATCACCATTAACATTTTTAACTCCGACGGTCCTTACATGAGTCTTCGAAGCCACTTGGAAAGGGAAAACGCAGTGCTTTCGAAGTGTACACTTTTGAGGCGTGCTCGGCTTGCACGTTAGCAATCCACCAGTACCCGTTCAGCATCCAAATGAAACATTTTCCAGCTTTAGGATCGGTTGTCCGTCAATAGCAAACCCCCAAAGTGAAATTCTTCGGTTGACGGCTTCGTCATCTTTGGCAATAGAAGTGGCGCTTCTTTGAGACATCCGGGTCCTTCTTCGCCAAGCCGAGCGTCATCATTACCGCTGTGTTATTATCATTAATATTCTGTTTTTTCTTTTTCAGATATCACATCACCCTAGAGGGAGTGGCTCCATACGACATGAAGCTTCTGATTTTCGGCAGGCCTTTGAGGAGGAGCTTACTATTATAGCCCCATGCTGACTAACTACCAAGTCCATAATTTACTCCTAAGGAACACTGACATAGAAAAAAAATTAGTGTTTCGCCGCAGTCTCTTTGCTGGATCGATGTCGGAGCTCACTGATAAGGCGGTGCTGATAACCACTGGAAAGCGATACCTTTATTACTGATAATACATCAACATATTTTGTCATTCATATTACTCTGGAATTAATATAATCAACATTCCGGGTAGTTAGGCCAATAACAATTGACGTTTCGCTCTCTTCCCTGTAAAAGGGATCCATATATTTGCTGCTACCTTATTTTGTTGAACGACCTACATGCAGACTTCCGCTTCTAAACGTAAGAATAATTTTCTTCAACCGAAAATTGTAATCGACTGATTGACAATGCTCAACATTGTGTAAATGCCAAAATAAACCAGGAAATTGATAATAAATGTTTCCGGTGTTTTATCAAAAGGAAACGATATCCGCATTCAAGCTGATTACCAGAACCTCAGGAGAAGTGAATTTTCTGTAAGCTAGACCCTTTACATTTACATGAGGTGGAGAACCGATTTAAATGTTGACAAAAATGAATCACCAACTTTAGTTCGAAAAAGGTCCGAGGAGAGGCTCGTCATGCATTCATGTACGTGTGAATTTTAATTCTCTGAGCTACTTACCTCTGTATTAGTGGAATATAGTTTAGGCCAAAGGCCAAGCACTGTGACCCATGAGGTCAATCAGCGCTGGAAAGGAAATTGAGAGTAGGTAAGTTTGAA